>NC_056734.1:25117409-25249909 GCF_019279795.1 Protopterus annectens | reverse complement strand
TCATGTCTTCTACTGGGTACAGAGGGCAGAGGTTAGACAATCTTAACCAAGACAAGAGAAATGCTGCTACTGGCACTCAAGATCCAAGGATGGTATCATTTGTGTCTTTTCCACTGTTAACATATAGAACTACTATCTCTACAGACCACAGGTGGAGCACAAATACTAATGCATTTATTTTACAAATGTATTTCAGGTGGTTAAATGCAGAGGATTATCACCACAGGCATGTGAATGTTTTATACATGCACACCGTTATACATTTACAGGTTAACAACAGGTTCACACATATTACAAGTGTAGTCAGATTCACTCTACTATGTATTTTTTGTGCAGTCATAGGCCTGAATATTACTAGGTTGATAACTCTGAAGGCTTTGGTAGAAACTCCAGCTGAGATTAGCACCCCAGCTCGGTCTGCTGATGATGACATAACACACTGATCCACAGTATAAGGACATGGTGACATGGTCTAGTTCCCTCCTGAGTCACTCAACACTAGTTTTCCAAGAGGAAACGCCTGCCTTATAAAGATCTGACCTAGAAGATTCTTGGTATGGACAAATGAATACCTTATCAATGGGGGAGGGGTTTCTTCTTTGCCTAATACCATCATCTCTGATCCTATGGTGGTGCAGTTCCATACAAGTGCACTACTACATCTGCAGTGTGCTTACCCACTGTGCCACAGGCTACCTTTGCCTTGTGGCATTTTCCTGCATTCAGCCAGTCCCTACTATGTGTCTGGAAATCTGCTTACAGTGTGCAGATATCCATCCAGCAATGAGATGACTGGAATGCTGCTTCTGTGATATGTCATCTACCAGTGGCACTGCTACCAGTGGGAATGGAGTCCAAGGAGATTACCATGACAAGTTTCATAAAGTCTGTGGTGGGACATGATGGTTCTATGTCCATCTTCATGCAGAGGATAGTGACTGCAATCCTCAGTGTTCTATCCAGCAGTATTATTCATGGCTAGTAAGTATGTGCATGCATGGGTGGCTGCCTATGGAAGTGATTGTATGGAACATGGTGTGTTCCTGGGGCAGTAATGTTCCCATTCTTTCAGCCTATGTTAAGGGAAACCATAGCACAAAGCCTACTGGGGCAGGAAACCTCAACATTGGATACAGTACAGGTCACTTTTTATCAGCAGTGTCACATTCATGTTATGGAGCCTCTAACCCTGCTCATCCAGTCTCTGTAGTGACCTGAAAACAAAGTCATATATTGGCTCAACAATCATCTTCACAGAGAACACTTTCTGTGAAGCAGCTGCCCACTCCCCCATGAGATGTACATTTCTGCTTTCATTGACTTCAAAATCTGCAAGCTTGTACCTACAGCCATGTGTCAACATATCTCTAGAGAGCTGTGAAAATGCTGATGGCTGTCACCTGCATCACCCTATTTCCTGTGTGGTATAAACAGAATTTTTTGAGAGCGTGAATTGACCATATACTGCCAGCATAGCCATAAAAAGCACTACCTGCATAATTTTGTTATAGGTGACATGGTCCTGTCAGTGTATACTTGTCAGGATGTATAGAGGTGGGCTAGACATTGTTTTGTCTACACTGATGCATACTCTGCAGGTCACTGCATGGGAGGGGGTTGTTCACTAGTTGATGTCTATTGAAATCACTGTATGACTGACCTGATATTGCTTGTTCAAAGGTTCCATGATAGTTTTTGAGTTCCTTACAAACAATGGTCCCAATGACCATTACCAATGAAACCTTGAATGGGTATTTTGCACCATACCCTCTACCAGAAACATTTCTTTTAATTGCATCTGTGACCACACAGAGCTTCTAGATGAAGTCTAGCTGCAATTGCAGACATTAAATGCTGCAGTGCCACAACTGTTGCTACCGTTAGTATGTTCAACAATTGCAATTACACAAATTTTGGTGTGCTTTTAGCCTTTATACTCTGATGCAATTACTTGCATGCCTTATATGATAATGGCCCTGAATCATGACCTGCTTTCACAGATATTTTTCTACATTTTATTACAAACTCATTAGACTGTTCTTCTTCATTTGTTGGTTATTATATCATTGTTAGCATACTTCAATTATTATACTTTGTTTGCTTGTTGTTCTTTACTGCTAGCTAGTTCTAGTAATCATTTGTAATGAATTTTTATGCAGTAGCACATTGCATACTATGCATCTTGACAATGAATGCCACCCAGTGTTGCTTTGCACCTGATGTATTACAGTTTTTCCATGTGTTGCATGGAATCCGTTTGATTTATTTTTACCATTCATCCTTTATTTTGCATTTTGAATGATCCCTGCAAGTTTTACTTACACATCATACTGTTTATGTACATTAATTGCTTATCCTGATAATTTTGTTTTATTAATCCCAGCTATGCTAATGATGTACAAACTATTAATATTGTATTCAAGAAAACACCCTCCCTATGGCTATATTCAATACACCCAGTAAGTCAGACTAATTCATTTTTCAACTCTTTTTCTAGTATTATTATGATGGGATTCTGCACATAAAGTTTGTCATTTTAAATCTAGTACTGATTCAACTTTGGTTATATATAGCATAACAATATCACAGATAATTGACAAAACTTTTTCAGATTAATAATTTTATTTATTACACTATATTAACATTGCTAGTACAATATATGTGCTTTGTTTATTACTTTACCCATGCAGATTTAATTATGCCCCAACTGTACAGTGGATCAGTTCTATATGTGGACTGTTAATTAAACAATGTATGATAAGATGCAACATGTAATTTATCAATCTATCCAGCTACTTAGTACAATGTCCCTTCCCTGTTTTCACACATATTTTATTGCTTAAGTTTGTAATTAATTTAGTCAATCTTCTATATAGTTTCAAATGTATATTTTGCCTTAGCAAAATATGCATTGACTAATAATAACAGTAATGCAGCTACAGAGAAGCTTTTTTAATTATTTATATCTCTTTTACCTTCAGCCTGTTGTTCATGCTTTAATGAATTGAAGCTTCTATCCATTTTATTTTTCATAAGTTACTAACAGAATTAATAATTATATACCTCACCTTAATTTTAGTTTTCCAAATATTGCATATCTTTTTTGGGATGAATTATTTCACAGTAAGTGAATATCCTTCAGTGTAGAATGCAAAATCTATGCACATTCCATTGCTAACTATACATAGTATGCACCATCTAATATGTTGACTAGAAATATTAATAAAAAGTAGAACATTTATACTTAACACAGAAAATCAATCATCATCAAACAAAATAAAATGGAAATCATTTTCAATCTTAATTTTTCTGATAAGGTTTGGGTGTTATTTATTAGCAAAAGATGCAATCATGTTTAGATGCACACTAGATCAATGGAAACAGAGAAAATGGAATGCATCTTTCACCGTTAACATTATTTATGA
This sequence comes from Protopterus annectens, assembly GCF_019279795.1. Lineage (NCBI taxonomy): Eukaryota > Metazoa > Chordata > Ceratodontiformes > Protopteridae > Protopterus > Protopterus annectens. Next base: position 25,246,484 of record NC_056734.1, on the reverse strand, counting down.
TGCCCTTTACATGTAAATGTCATTGCTGGTACTAGAATGAAGAAAATGCAGACTTGGCTCATGGTTAATTATTTTATCCCCATGATCAGCAGCAGAAGAAACCAATCTGTTTATATTAACAGTCTGTGGGACATTGTTAAAATTCTTTGTTCTTGTTCTTCACAAATTAATACATTTGATACTTTTCTGAACAATGTACAAGCTAAAAATGCTTTGACTACTGCTAGACTACTATATTCTTCTGCACTCAAAATCTTTAACAATATCGTATCTTCAAAACCACCCCCAGTTACTAATCCATGTCAGTTATCTGAGCTGCCAGTAGAATTAATCTGCATATGTTCTATAACTTCATTTGTATATTTTCACATTTTTTATCCATTCTTCTTCTTTGGGAAATAGCATATGAGCTGCAAACCTTTTCATTTTTATGTTATATTTTGTCTTTTTGCATTTTTCACCACTCAGTCATTTAAATTTATTTATAGCTTTGTTCTAATTATACATTATACAAAACCTTTAATTAAAGAATACAATACAAAATGGTAACAAGAAAGAGTGTGGAAGAAAGAGGAGTAAGAAGACAAAGTGTTTCTCTGTGCAGAAGTTGATTGTGGATTGTAGCACTTAAAAAGCACGCTACAGCCAGCAAGGGATAGCATTCTTATATCAATATTTATACTGGTGATAACCACTGTTGTCTGTTAAATTCAAACAAGTAATACTAGTTCTCATGCAAAGCAGACATGGGGGTGGGTGTAATTAATATTTAGAAAAGGTGGCCAATAATAAAGCATAGGGTCAAACAAGAAAGTAAATATTTGAAGAAACTAGACAGAACGAAAACAGAGCAACAAACTGGGCAGGAAGACACTAATAGGTGTGAGGACATGGGCACTATTCATAGTCGCTTGTGCAAGTGCAACATGGGCACTCCTGATGCTTACAAATGATTGTAGCAAAGGCACAAGTCATAGAAGCTATTTACATTAGTGCACAAGTTCTAAACAAATAATGATATGCAAATGAGAAATGGTGTAAAGCATAACATTTAACCTGACACATTTTGTCATACATTAATACCACCAGTGACAATTATTTAAACGACTGGTATAAGCTCTCTAATTAATAGCACAGCTTAATACCCCAATCAAGATACACTAGTCAACCAAACCTCAAAGTTATATAAATTTTTACACTACCTTAACCAACTCTAAGAACCCTCTCACCTTGCACAAATTTTGGGGGATATTCTATTTCATTACACTGAACTATATTTCCCCCCCATTACTTTCCCTCAAAATTCAAAAACTATGGAGAGCCAGAAGACTAGCAGAAGTTAAAATAGGAAGGCATGCTGTTTGTTATCTGTACTATATATGTTTTTAATATGGGGCTAAAAGTTATCAAAGCATTAGTAACAAGAATATTTCCACCTAACCTTTTCTGCTTAAACTCCTGTAATAACCCTTTATCATCCAAATCCCCCATCCCTTACGGGCATAGTAGTTTAGTGAATAAGCACAAGTTTGATGCAGGAAGAGTTATATGCCAATGTCCTACCCCTTACATTTACTGTACCAGCTATACCCATCACACTCATCCGTGGTGTGTGGTCATTTGCTTCTTGGAATGTCAAAGGGATCCAACTCGAAAAAAAAAAAAGAAAACTACTTCTACATTTGATATTCAAATCCAAAGCTAATTTAATCCTCCTACAAGAAATCCACATGTTACCAGAGCAATGGAAACCCTCCCTAAAGAAAAAAATGGATTACAAATATTATTGCCTCTGGCAAATCCCTAAATAGCTCTGGAGTAGCAATCATTATTAAAACTGACTTCCAATGTGAAATCATAAAACATGATATGGACATGAATGGAAGGTGGTACTATATAACAACTTAACCATCTTGTTTAGACAAACCTATTCTGATATTAAACCTATACGCATCTTGTATAAATCTTGAAGTGTAGCAGGCTGTCGGTGCCATGTGGTCGGGGTACATATAATAAACAAAAAACAGGGAGATGTTCTCCCGGTGGTTGTGCTAGGCAAAGGGGGGGGGTCCATCGGTGTAATACAGTCCCAGTTAGGTTTGGGGGTAGTGATAGATAATCCCCACGTGCTCCATGGTGGGTTCATGTTTGTTTCTGGGGTAGATGTTCTCCCAGTGGTCGTGGTTGGTGGTATCATTGGGGTATAGTGGTGGATCAGCTCCTCGGGGGTCCATCGTGCATCAGGCTTCATTTCGTTGGTGGCAGTGGCACTGTTTGTAGTTCGCGCTCCCTTGTGGATTCATGGGTGTCTGTTTGTCTTCTCCAGTTCCCCTTCAGGATGGCATCGCGGTCATCCGGGTGTCCCTCGGTGGCAGAATATCGTATCCCTGGAGGGTTCGTGGGCCGATGTGTCTATGTTGCTTCCCGGTGGTTGTGGCATGTGTTCGAGGGTCCATTGTCTTCTTTGTCGGTGGTGTAGTGGCGATTGGTAGTCCGTGCTCCCTGGTGGGTTTGTGGGTGTCGGTCAGTCTTCTTTGTCCTTCCGTCTTCAGGATGGCATCACGGCCGATCGGGTGTCTCTCTGTCCTGGGTTTCGGTGGTGGTGGTGGTGATATGGCTTCTCCATCCTCCCTGGTGGTGTAGTGGGTTGCTGCTGACGTTCTTTCGGCCGTTAGGTCCTAGCACCGGTTCGCACATGCGCACTGCATTGAATAACCGTTACCTATATAGAGGATCATGCTGGGAGGGAATGTAAGTGTGTTTAGCCTTGTTTGTGTGAATGGTGAGATGACTGGGTTGCTGATTGATAGGGAAATAGAGGGACTTAATTAAGTAATTAATTATTTTTTTTTCCATAGATACATAGGGGAGGGATATTGATAGGGGATATGCTAGAGTAGGAAGGGGTACTAATGGTAGAAGGTGTGGCTGACAGGACAGGTGAAAGGTAATGGTGGGCAGGCAGGGATAAGTTAAGATGAGAGGGCAAGGCAATACTAGGGGTTAGAGGGAGTAGGGCAGTCGGGCTTATAGAAGAGTGCTAATATTTTGTTTCTCTTTTACAGATGGCCAAATTACCAGAGCTAAGGCAGAGGTGGCAAGCAATTGTGGCCCAGGCGGAGGAGCTGTTCCAGGAGGCGGCAACATCAGCGGTGGTATAGGAACCTGAACAGACCCCAGGTCGGAAGAGGCGACGCACGGAGGTGAGAACCCCAGCCGGGGGGAAAAAGCGGCAGGCATCGCAGCAGGTGATAGCAGTGGAGACACTGGTTCCCAGCACATCGCAAGACAAAGGTGCAGGTAATGGTTTTATTATGGCAGCATTGTCGAGGGAGCTAGAAGTTGAGGATTGTGGGGTGGTGAGGGATGACGACTTGTCAGTTGGGGATCTCAGGGGCAGTATACAAGGGATAGAGGAAGTGCAGAGGCAGCTAGCACAGGGTGCCAGGTACCTGGGTAAAGATGCGACAGGGGGTGGGGGGTTCCAGGGACAGTTTGGGCTGGGGCTCAGAGGTAGGCCCTGTTTTGGGCTGCGGCCTGGAGATTTGTTGGCTACTCAGTCTTTGGGGCAGGGGACAGAAGCAGTTATTCTGACTCCGCACATTTCGGGTCCAGTTAAGGAAAAAATTTGGATAGGGGAGTATATGGATTTGTTTGAGCTGATCAACGCGGAAGGGGTCCGACTGCTAGTGGAAGCAGAGTCCTCTAACAGTAAGGACTTGTTAGCGGCCTTAGCAGCATTGGGAAGGCAGAGGGTAGGTAAGCTTCGCCCTAGGACATGGGATAATTTGGTGGTTGGCTTTATTTATTTTATGGCAGTGCAGCTGGAGAAGGACGGGTCCTTGGGTCTGCCATTGCTAGGCTATTTCCTTAGCATTCATGAGGCGGGGAGGTTAAGGCCGGGTAATGCGTGGCTCTGGTATGATCAGCGTTTCTGCAAATGGAAGGCTGTGGACCAGTCACTTCATTGGGAGGTGCATCACCCAGATCTATGGTTGGCTACTATGATGGATAGTTACAGGGGCTTTAACAGAAAGTTGAGTGGGCCAGAAACAGCGGGTGTGTGTTGGTCATTTAATAGTGCCTACTGTTCAAGGGTAGGGTGCAGATTTGCCCATGTTTGTTTGAGATGTGGAGGGAGTCATTCGGCCACTAGCTGTGGTCGGCAGGATTTGTCCTGGAACTCCAATGTTATGGGTCCTGAGGGTGGTTTTGTTGGGCAAGGCTTTCAGCCAGCTCAGGGAGGGGTAATTTTCGAGGGTCCCAGGGATTTGGACTCGGGTTCTTTAAAGGTAATAGAGGGAGCGGCACCATTCCCTATTAAGGTGGGGGGTTCTCCGGAGTAAGCTTCATTGGTTTCCTGGCTTGGCCATCAAAGAGGAGATAATATAGGGTTTTCAGTGGGGGTTTCCTATTAAGTCCACAGTGGGAAGGGGTGGGGGGGTTGTAAGAATTTATGATCTGTTCAAGGTAAAGAGGACATCTTGGAGGCTTTATTGGAGAAAGAGAGTAGGGTGGGGCGGTTATTGGTGTCACCTTTGGGGTTGGTGCCGAAGAAGCGAGAATGGGAATTCAGAGTGATCATCACTTGTCTTATCCGGAAGGGAATTCAGTAAATGATTTTACTGCAGAAGAGGAGGTTAAGATGCATTACGCTTCCTTAGATGATGCAGTGAAAGTGATTAGGGAATTTAGGGAGCCATGGTTGGTTAAGGTCGACATTGAGTTGGCTTTTCGATTGTTGCCTATTAGGAGGAAGGATTGGCCACTATTGGGGATGCGGGTAGGAGATAAATACTACTTTGATAAAGCTATGCTCATGGGTTGTTCAGTGGCATGTGTGAATTTTGAGATGTTCAGTACAGTATTGCATTGGATTTGGCAGCAGAAAGTAGGGACTCAAAAGGCAGTGCATTATTTAGACATTTTTTTGTTGGTGGGCGAAGGAAGGGTAGGAGCACAGGAGGGTTTGCGGGAGTTTATGATTATGTGTGCAGAGTTAGGGGTACAATTTGCTCAGCATAAGATGGAGGGTCTGGCAAGGGCATTAGAATTTCTTGGATTAACAGTTGATGCGGAGCGAGGACTGTTTTGTTTACCAGAGAATAAAATAGAGAGGCTTAGGTCGGTGGTACGTTCGGTGTTGGGTAAGAATAAAATACAGATTCATTCAGGTATGGAGTTGCTGGGGCTTTTGAATTTTGCCCGTCAGGCGGTAAATCCAGAGCTAGCTTTTTGCAGGTCACTGGCATACTTGCTGAAAGGGGGTAAAAGCAAACACCATTGGGTTAGGGTAACCCAACTGATGCGGGAGGACTTGGGGTTGTGGAATGGGGTTTTGCAAAAATTTAATGGGATATCTTTTTGGCAGTCAGACTGGGTGGGGCAGGAGGAACTTCAGTTGTTTATGGATGCAGCTGGGGTTGCTGGCAAGGGGGCCTATTTTAGGGGTTGGTGCTTTGCGGCTGAATGGCCTTGGGATTGGGAGGAGGTATGGAAGTGGGACGTAGCCTTTCTGGAACTGATGCATATATGGACAACTTCGGTGGTGTGGAAGAAGCAATTAAGGGGCAAACGTGTAGTTTTTCACTCAGACAATATGGCTGTAGTGAGGTTATTGCAAAAGGAGACAGCTAAGTCTGGCTTGTTATTGTTAGTATTATGTAAATTGGTTTTGCAGAGCCTTCTAATAAATTTTTATTTTACAGGAGTGCATGTGCCTGGTGTAAGGAATGAGAATGCTGATAGCGTGTCCCGATTTCAGTTTCATAGGTTTCGAGGGTTGGTTCCATGGGCAGAGGAGGTACCAGAAACCCTGCCAGAGGAGGTGTGGAATCTTGGGTCGATGTAGCCAGGAGGTTGGTACGGCATTCCTGAGCCCTTCTACAAGGAAGGCATATGGTAGGGCTCTTTCTGATTTTAATAGGTTTATTTTGCAGATGCCAGAGGAGGAAGGGGTATAGTCAGAGGAATTACTACTGCGATATGTTGCTCATGCTTGGGGGTTAGGCAGGGTTTTATAGACGGTTAAGGTGGATTTGACTGTGATTAACATTTTCGCTAAGGTAGCGAGGTTGCAGGAGTTCACTAAGTCTTGGACATTAGGGTGTATGTTAAGGGGTTGGGGTAGAATGGTGGTGGAACATAAGGATATTAGATGGCCAATTATGAAGGTTATATCGAAAGTTTTATTGAAAGTGTTAGGTTTGTTGCAAAAGGGGTCTATGGATTATTTTATGTGGGGTACGTTATGTGCATGGTTATATTTTGGCACTTTTTGTATTTCTGAGTTGTTAGGCTCATTATGTTGGAAGGATGTCATTATAGGGGAAGGTGAGGTTACTATTGAATAAAGGAGGAGTAAGACAGATCAGTTGGGTAGGGGTTGTGTGGTGGTGCTTAAAACTGACAAAAATCCTTGCATTTGTCCAGTAATGTGGGCAAAGGAATTTGTGAGGAGGCAAAAGGGGAGTGTGGATCAGTTATTTTTTTTGTTCAGTGGATGGGAAGGCGGTGTCGAGTAGTAGATTCATACTTTTGGTGAGGAAGGTTTTACGTTGGAAGGGATTTCTGGTGGAGAGGTTTGCAGCTCATTCATTCAGGATAGGTAGGGCTTCAGATTTAGCTAGAGAGGGTAGTTCTATTGAATTGATTAAAGGAGTGGGGAGGTGGTCTTCAAATGCATTTTTGTCTTATGTTAGATAGGTTGTGGTCTGATTATTAATTTTTCTTCTTTTCTTTTAGGGAAGCACATTATCATCTTGGGGCATGTGTTCATCCACTGGGCAGAGAAGTGTGCTTTATTTAGGGATGATGGGGTAAATTTGAGTTTAGCACATTTAGGGTGGTCAGTGTCCTGGCATGGTGTTAGGGGGCTTAGGTGGGATAGGTTGTTACATGAATTTGAGAGGACTAAACTGAAGGTGGGTTGTCCGTGTATATTAGTCATTCATTTAGGGGGTAATGACTTGGGCATTGTTTCTAAAAAACAATTGGTGGACAATATGCTGTGAGATTTGATGAGATTACAGGCATTGTACCCGGGTATGGAAATTGTGTGGTCAGAGTTGGTTCTGCGTTTGTGTTGGAGGGCTGCATATAGTCATAAGACGATTGAAAGGGTTAGAAGGTTTGTTAATCAGAGGTTGGCTAGGCAATTAAGGATCTTGGGGATGCATACTATTGACCATAGAGATTTTGGGGATGGAGAGGAGTCTTGGTATTGAACAAATGGAGTACACCTTAATGAAATGGGTCTGGATCTTTTTAATTTGCATCTGAAACTCTTTCTAGAGGATATGATTGCGGCTAGGGTTTAGGAGGGGGAACAGCCTGGGATCAGGCTGGTGGCGGAGAAGAGGGACAGGATTGTCCTCTTCTTTTCCCCCCTCTAAAGAAGGTGTATTGGTTTTTGGTTTTGGCATTGTGTGAGGTGAGTAGGTATGCTGTCTCTTTATGTGGGTGAGTAGGTACGCTGCCCCAGGGGAGAAGGTATCAGGGTGAGTTGGTATGCTGCCTTGAGGTAAAGTTCATCTAGGGTGAGTGGTGACGCTGCCTGGAGATCATCGTTGCTGAAGAAGTTAATTAATGTTGGTTTTTGCATACATAGTTCATTGTATAATACAGTTTAATAAAGGTCGTCAAATGTCTTTTTGTGTGTAGTGTGGTCATTTAAAGGGGGGATGGGACAATGTCTATTTATAAAAATACTGCTTGACTTCCCCAGTCATTATTATATATTAGGAGGGGACTGGAACTCAATCCAAGACCCTGATATTGACAGATCCAACACCAATTCCAAACACAATACCCATGCCATATCAGCACTAGAAGAACATAAAAATTACCTTAACCTATTTGACCATCATATATTCCAGCCCAATAACTCCCTCAAAAATAAATATACTTTCTACTCTATGTGTCATAAGTCTTGGTCCAGGCTGGATTTTTTTCTCATTTCCAATATATTTAATAAATACAAAAATTCCTTTCAGACAGAACCCAGATACCTATCAGATCATTATAAGATTAATCTACCTATTGACTGGGATAACAATCAAATTAACAGCAAGCGAGGGTATAACTGAGCCCTTAACTCTAACCTATTAAGGAAAAAAGAAATTCTACAAGTAGATGCTTTCCTGGACCAAGCTTTAGACAATTTACTCTATAATCACCTACCTATGGATATTTATTGGGTCTCTATTAAATCCATAATTAGAGGTACCTTTATAAGTAAAGATTCATATTATAAAAAAAAAAAACCTTCTCCAGGAGGAATCAATTTTAAAAATCAAATCATTAAGCTTGAATCCCATCTCCAATTGTCCTTTAAATAAGAAACTGAAACTCAAATAACATAACTCCAACAAAAGCTATATGATCTCAATGCAGAAAACCTAACATACCAAGAAGTTAAAACTTTAGCAAATTACTCTGAATGGGCTCACATGCCATCTAAATTCCAGACGAGGCTGATTAACCAAAACAAACTCTCTCCGAACGTAACAGAACTTATCTACCAAGATAAACTCTATCACACTACTCAAGATATCATACATATCTTTGAAAGTATATATATAAAATCCTACAGTCCATCAAACCTCTCTCAATATATACAGGACCTAGATGCCTTCTTAAACCAATTAAATTTTCCCAAAATCAGTCCAGATCAACAAAAAATGTTATCCTCCCCAATCTCCCAGCAAGAAACTATTATGACAATCAACAAACTCAAATCAAACAAATCTCAAGTCCAGATGGTCTTACGGCTGAATTCTACAAAGCTTTCCCACAAAAATCATCCCTCTTTCTTCTGCATCTATTCAGTCACATTACTTCCAATGGTGTAAGTGATATACATCTAAATGCATCCAAAATTATTCTCATACTTAAACCAAACTCCGACCTCAAAACCCTCCTGAACAATAGACCTATAGCCCTAATAAATCTTGATATGAAAATATTTGCTTCAATACTAGCAAACAGAATTAAACCAATCATTCCAAACATTGTTTCCCCTGAACAACCAGGTTTCATAATACACAGACAAATCTTTGATCATATCTTTACCTTGAACACCATGATTAATTTCTCTACCCATACACGTACTCCAATCTACACCTTAGCTATTGATGCCTCAAAAGCATTTGATAGACTCAATGTAAACTTTTTGCTCAAAATCTTGCCTCTCTTTAACATACCCAATAACTACATACAAGCTATCAAAACACTATACTCCAAGGCTCATACATACCTACAAATTAATAAACACCTATCTTCTCGATTTGACATTGATAATGGTGCCAAGGATGTCTTATGTCCCCCTATCTTTTTAATTCATACATTGAACCCCCTTTTCTCCTCATTTCTCAGAAAAATTTCCACCATATCCCCAATATCTTTAACACTAAAATTGCCCTAGCGGCTTTCACTGAGGATCTAAATCTTTAACACTCACTACCTAATTCAGACCTCCAAAAACTACTATCCACTATAGACAGCTTTTCAACTTTCTCAAATTACAAACTAAATCAAAAGAAAATAAATACCTTCCTATTAACTCCCTCTGCCAGCTTCCCACATACTTCTTAGCAGCTGGTATTAAAATTAACCATTCACTAAAATATTTAGGAATATCCTTCCACCAAGATCCTAAACAATCATATACAAATAACATTATTAATCTCTGGTCAAACATACAACATGATATGGGCAGATGGACAAAACTTCAGCTTCTATTCCTGGCTAGAATAGCCACAATCAAAATGAATCTTTTACCCAGATGTCTATATATATAATGCCTCCAATACCATTACCAACCTAAAACTCTTCAAAACCATTCACTCCACATTTTCCAAATTTATTTGGGTCCCCAAATTAGTCAGAGTCGGTTATAATAAAGTGACATACCATAAAGACTATGGAGGGGTAGGACTGCTGGACTTTAAACTCTACTATGATATCATCAACTATAATAGACTAATTACAATAGCCCCAAACAGTTCAAACCACTGCCAAAACGAAGTCAGAGAAGCAGATGCGTGATGTCCAATTCTTTATTCAAAACTAAGTGCTTTCACCAACAGACTGTGGCATCATCAGAGCCAATAATACCAATGCTCAAACACCAATTATTTATACTTAATCCAATTAATAAAACAATAATTCAATCATCAATTAATCATTCAAATAATCAAACTATAACTGTCACTAAATGAGTCCGACAATAAAACTGAAAAATATGTGTAAAAATGTATATATATATATATATATATATATATATATATATATATATATATAAAATCTTCCATTACATTATCAAATAAAAACATACAATGACAAATAACTAACTAAAATGAACAGTTGAATTAAATTAAGTTAAATTACATAAGATCTCTGCCTCAATATTAGTTTTAAAGATATACAATCATTCAAACCAGGTTCTCTCATTGCGTTAAGCCTAAGCTGCCATTCAGCCTCCCAAAGGGCAACCTTGTTACCTATATCACCACCCTGGTCAGTGACCACCCGATCAATAATAAAAAAACACAAACTTCTTGAAACAAGAACATTTGACAGAATGAAGAAACAGAGCATTGTGAGAATCCTTATACTTAATACATCTAACATGTTCTAAAACCCTGTCCCTTAACCTACGGGTGGTCATTCCGACATAAAAGGCATCGCAGGAGATACAAGAGGCCACATAAATAATGTTTTTACTATTACAATTACAGGTGCCTGGGCAAGCCAAGGTGCGCCCATAATCTACAACACAAATATAAGGCCCAACGGCCACAAACCTACATGCACTACATGTTCCACATTTGCCCATCCATGACCTTGATGGTTTAACAACCCTTTCCAAAATACTCTTCAGATTCAATCCCTTACTAAAGGTTATCTTAGGTTCAATCCCTATAATGGCCTTTAAATCAGAACTCAAACTTTCAATCCATGCGTGCTTAACCACCGCACACATTTCTGAAGCCTTTTCACTAAACTTCAAAACAAACACAGGACTCGGATCAATATTCTTCACATTGTTGAAATGTTCACCATCAACAACCCTACTCGACCCCTCATCAAACACTTGATTTCCCAAAATCGGTGAATAAATCGTTCTCCTCTTTTTGTAAACATCTTTCTTGATTTTTAACAACAGACTTAATGGGAAACCACGATCAAGCAACATTCCAATCAATTTATACATCTCACTTTTAAACATAGCCTCTTCACTAACTAACCTGGAGGTCCGAACCATCTGTCCCTTTGCCACCCCTTTCCTTTGATGAAAGGGGTGGCAACTATCAAAGTGGAGCAACGAGTTGGAGTAATTCTCCTTTCTAAAAATTGTACTCGACAACCCACTCCCATTCTTAGTAATGGTAATGTCAAGAAAGTTGATACTCTCCTTATTCCACGTGTAAGTAAACTTTAAAAACGTTGTCGTTTCATTCAAATACCTCACAAACTGAACAGCTTCACTCTCGTCACCCCCCCACAAAATGAGTAAATCATCCAAATATCTACTGTAAAAGATGATTTTAGAATTGAACATTGAAGGAAACACATGCAGCCTCTCCCAGGCAAGAAGTACGAGGTTGGCAAACACCGGGGCACACTTGGCACCCATTGCCACCCCAGAACATTGCTTGAATAATTCCCCTTCAAATTTCATAAAATTATTCTGTAGAACAATCTCCATCAAGTCAAACAAAAGGTTCAATCTGCTTTTGTCAATAATATCACACATGCTAAGACTCTCAAAAAAACATATCAAGACCTTCCCTGTGTGGAATGACTGAAAAAAGGTTGATCACATCAATAGTGAAAAAACTGTAAGAATTACTGTTAACATCCACACCCCGCAATCTTTTTAAGCAGTGCCAAGAGTCTTTCAAAATATGTTGAATGCCCTGTAAAGCTGATTTTGATACCACGTCCACAAATGCGGCTAGTGGTTCCGTCTTGGAACCCTTGGCAGCTACAATCGGCCTAAAAAACAAGGGATCAACACCCTTGTGCACCTTAGGTATACCAAAGATGCTGGGGATGACAGGAAATTTCACCTGGAGATAATCATATTCATCCTCACTAATCATACCCTGAAATAAGGCATCCAACAAAAAAAGATCAATCTTTCTATAAGCTGTATTAACCTCATTCAAGGATACCCTGCAATAAACTGTTGTGTCATTTAATAACTCCATTATCGCTGCAAGGTAATCCATCTTAAACATAAAAACCATTCCACCCCCTTTATCAGGCTTCATGCATCTAACATCGTTCATAGATCTAAGTTCAATCAAGGCCTGCCTTTCTCCTTCATCAAGATTGTCCTGCCAGGAATACTTTTGGAGACATATTCTCCTAAATTCACACTCAACAACCTCTCAAAAACCACTAATTCATTATTACATGGTGGAATAAACAAACCTTTCCTTTTTAAAGGTATTGCTTCATTAATGGGGCCCTCAACACTCAATGTGTGTCTCCCATGAAAATAAACCTGGAGGTTAACCCGCCTCAAAAAGAGCTTAAAATTAGTCAGAACCTGTGCTATATCCAGCTTAAAATTGAAAACAAACTTGATCCCTCTACTGAATAACTTAAAATGACTAACCAACAGCTCCAAACAAGTAAAATTGTAGATGGTGAAATCATATTTATTATGGACAGAACAACTCAGCCCAGAACTACTATTGACACCATTAACCTCATCAACAGGTTGGAATCTTTCCATTGTCAAATTTCCACTAGACACAGTAACATCGCTGAAACACATACAATCCCTACCGTTTCCAATACCCTCATTAACCAAATCACAAATGCGATTGAACAGACACAAATCATCATTACTGGGGGCAGTCAAAGAACAATAACACATTTCAGTCTGTACATCATTGCAAAAAGACGATGAACAATCAGCTTGTGCACCTAAAATGTTAGTAAAACAAATTTATTTGGGTCCCCAAATTAGTCAGAGTCGGTTATAATAAAGTGACATACCATAAAGACTATGGAGGGTTAGGACTGCTGGACTTTAAACTCTACTATGATATCATCAACTGTAATAGACTAATTACAATAGCCGACCACACCCCTTCAGCACAACAATGATCTCCAACCTGGGTCAAATTATTACACAACTATATCAAAACACTGTCCATAAACCCCAGAGCCCTCCCTTTCCTTTAGAATAAAAATTTAAAAAATCTTATACCCAATTATTAAACATAAAATCACTATCATAGAAAGGATGTTCAAATTATTAAACCTATATTATACATTCACTTCCCTACAAACTATCCACCGTAACCCCAATCTCAAAATGAATAACAACATGATTAACCTAAACAATTATCCCCTGCTCAAGAAACTAACCATCTCTGATATATTTCCCTTCAAGAACAATAGTATAACTGAAATGAGAACACAATTAAAGCTCCCTAAAAGCTATAAAATCATTTTAAGACAAATTCGAGACCTTAGCCAATACATCATAGACCATCCTGATATCAATGCAAATGACATTCATACCTGTAAAACCATATGGAACCTCCTATCTTCAAACAATAAAATGCTATCTACCTCCTGCAAACTTATTCTATCAATCAAAATGCAAAAAGAAGTTATTTATTCTAGTTACTGGAAGGAAATCGATCCTTCAATCACAAACAAACAGATAACTCAAGCGATCCAGCTTACCTCCAAACTTATTCCCCTTAAACAATTTAAATGTACACAGATCATGATACGTCATAATGCCAATCTCACTCCAATCATTACATATAAAATATACCCAACCACCTCTCCATTCTGTTCCTATTGTGATAATCACAAGGCTGATCTACTCTACATCATTTGGACCTGCAAGTGAACCTACAAGCTATAGTGCTCACTTAGAGTTCAACTAGAAAAAAATGGGCTATGAAAAGTCCACCTTATCTTGGTAACTAGGTCTCCTAGATATCATCCCCACAGGACTGTCTAAACTACAAACACGAATATTTATAACACTAGTTTCTTTACTTAAATACTACATTATATTACATTGCATTGGAAGGATAGAGCATCACTCACATTGGAGAGTTTCAAATAATTAGCTACCAAACACCTACTAGCTCACAAATATTTAGCCTACACTGAGAAATCTCACACTCACTTTACAGAATTTTGGAAATCCCTTTTTGAACATATTCTATCTTTAAGTTGGTATATATAATCAATAATTGAATTTTGGCATATGTGTAAATAGTTCTTACTGTTTTGCATTTATGTTTTATTATTCAGCAATGTATTCTCTGGTCATATTACTACCTATCTATTTTCTCAAAAAAAAAGGAAACAAAAAGTTTTTGTAATAAAAAAAAAAAAAGAATGAAATGAAAAATGCATTGGCTAAGCACGTAGCTGAAAACAAAGGGCATAGGTTTTTTTTATTTAAGGTTTTGCAAACTGTATAGCCAAATATAAGGGGAGGGGATTTTAATAATCAGCTGGAGAAAGGAGAGTTGCAATGGATACTTAGGTTGCAGGCTGACAAGTATCCTGGAATAAATGCTAGTGTTTATTGAAGTCCAGCTCTGAAGGGATGCAAATTAAACTAATTTAAATGAATAATAGTTTTATTGAATTTTACAAATGCCTACATTTGATTGGTGCTAGATAATTGTATAGGGTATAAGAATTGGAGATGTGCTCAGTGTTTATGGATCTGAAGAAGCATTAAATACATGAAAGTGCTTATCCTTTCTTCTTACTCTTGTGTTTTTAATACACTTAAGCTTATAGTGTTGGTAGCCCTGTTGTTTTTTTCTTCATTCGGTTTGCTTCTTTCCAACTTGGACTTTTTTGTGCCTTTTGCTACAAAATGATAGACTTTAGGTTACATGAGAAGATTTCATTGACAGAAATACAGAGTGTTCTTCAGGAAATCCATGTGGCTATAGCATTGATAGCCTTTCCTATGATTCTTTAAGGAATATGGGTATATTTTTCTGACTCTTGTTAAGAATTACTATGCAGATCCAGAAAGGAAGGGATAGTTTTCAAAATATTCCAACTTGTCTAAAGTTATTTTTTTCATAAACCAGGGTATGATAATTATAATCCTGCTAATTACTAGCCTATTTCACTACCACATAGTGAGGTTAAGTTGTATTCTATTATGTTGGCAAAATGACTGGATATATTTTTGCCATAAGTAATTCTAAAGCACCATTGGGGATTTGTAAAGGGTAGAGCTGGGGTCCCAGTCTTGAAATTATGGCATGAACAGCACTGTGGCAAAACATCCTTTGTATAACTAAAATATTTTCAGTAAAGACTGAAATTTTATTTGGGGTATACTGGAGATTATTAGTTGTCCCTGTTCTTTAAAGAGAAATTCAGTATAGGTGAAGGAACTTGTTGGAAGTGCAAGGATCCAGCAGCTGACTATCTTCATATAATTTGGTACCATGAAAAGCTTAGGCATATTTGGTCTAAGATTATTGACCCAGTCTGTTGAGGAATTAAGATTCCATTGCCACCACTGATGTACATACATTTTTGATTGCTAGCTATTCCATTCCAGCTCAGGAATATTATCTGTCTCTCACAGCATCTGCTGGTTTCATATGGTGAATGTCTCCTTGCTGAGTATGTGTTTTAGGGCTTGGGCTATATGGAGACAGATGGGAGCTTTCAGACTATGTGTCTCTGGCTGGAGTGAGCCTAGTATAGAGCAGTATATTACCATCACTAAGGATGATGCCACAGTATGAGCAAAAGATAACTGATTTTAGCAATTGGCTGTCTTTATGGTGTCATTCTAGGGTATCCAATATTTGTCAGCTTGGGAGGACACAGATAACAGACCACCTTGCTTTGCCAAAGATGATCTGTATCTGTTCACTCTAGGCTTTTCAATACTGCTAAAACTTTATTCACCCCCAAATTGATAAACCTGCGGACATAGCAAAATCAGTCATATCTCTCAACCTCTTAGTGCAAAAAATATGTGCAAAGCATGACAGAATGGTGGGACAAAGGCCCAAAAATAAGGACATATTTTAAATATTGCACTTAAAAACTTAAGAGAGTTGGTAAAATAACAGGATTTCTCTTAGCATGCATTTTTCTGAATGATATGAAGTCTGAAACACAAATATATATATCATTATTTAGTGACTTCAATCCTCAGATCATCCCAAGATTTGCTAGAAAATCACAAATGAGGAACACATAAAAAATATGAGGCAAAAATCTGGTCATTCTGCGAAAATCTATACAGTTGAGAGGTATGAAATCAACTCAAGTGTACCTCTGGGTGTCACTGCTCAATGCCATGGTCCTAAATAAAAAAATATACTCTGTCTGAGCCCTCTTCATACTCAAGAATATAGACATCTGTGCAGTTACTGAGACATGGTTTAAAGTGGCAGAGAGTACCCTGAAGTGCAAGATTTCAGTGCCTTCCACAGTGTTACACCAGTAGCTGCATAAACAAGGTCTAAAGATGGAAGTTTCTCAGTATACATCAGTAAGAAGAAGACTTTTAAGTTGGTCAGACAGGATGACTTGTTGGTGTTCCTCCATGAGCAGATCACCATAGACAAAATCCAGTACCATATTCTAGCCAGCTACAGATTACTCCTCATGTCCCAAGAAGCTCAAAATGCAGACTTTGACCTACTGTAGACACTTACCATCAAACTTAACATGCTATTCATGTGAGATTTAATTACTCCTCTATAGACGGGAATCCTATATAGCCACAAATCTATAGGCACAGAGATTTGTGAACTTTGTAAATGCAAACACCCTTGACTAAATAGTGAAAACACCTACTAGAGGCTCAGACATACTGGCACTCATACTTACAAATATGTGAGAATGCTGCACCTACCCCATTGTTTTGTCCTCCCTGGTAAGGTCCAACCATAAAGTTGTGTCCTTCAAAATCAAGTCTATAACACCAGTAAATTCAATAACAACTATGGACTATTCCAAGAAAAAATACCTTTATTTTATTAAGTGATGGTTTGGCAAATGTCAGTGTCCCTCCAAACACAGAAAGCAGTCTACAGTGAATATTTTATTTTATTTTACATTTGTTTATCAGGAAAGTCTGACTGGACACAGGTCCTGTTTCTGTGGAGGCCCGGGGAGAAATGCTCCAGATAAAATGCATATGATTACATAAAAAAATACAAAAAAATACTTAAAAATAAACAGGAAGATAGTGAACACTTTGACAGTGGATATCAAGTTATGACATAGTAAATGTCAGACAATACACAGTAATAAAGACAAGAAAGTTTAGAACATAATTCCATATAGTACATAGCAAAAAATAATATAAATTATTTACATAACGTTGATGATACTATAGAATCACACTTAGATGGGTCATCACTTATCACAGTATTTGGTGAGATACATAGTATGCTGATCTCCTTTTGGTGGTATGGGATATTGTAGTCAGTCAGGAATAAAAATGCTAGTAAGTAAGAGAGGTGAGACAGTGTAACAGCTGAGATGTTGTGGCTAGTTTAGTTGTTACAAAGTAGAAGGTGTGAAGCAGCATCACTGAATACTGGGCAAAATGAGTTGGAAAAGTAAAGCAGAGTTGATTACTAAACATAATGTTTAGAGAGTAAAATTAAGTCAGGGTTTTTGGTTGGGTAAAAAATCTAGACTTGTAAATCCAACAAGAAACAGATGGGATAGTGCAGAAGGTAGAGAAGGAAATAGTAAGGCATATTGGGTTAAGATGGGGAACAGATTGTTAAGTGGTTGTTTATTCTGGGGAGTCACAGGAGCATAACTAGGCATTCATATAGTCTGGCTTGAGGAGCTTTTTAAATTGTGTGGTGAAGGTATTGGAAGTCAGGCGGCTAGGTAGGGTATTCCATGCTTTTGAAATAGAGTAGCTGAAGAGAGATTTCCCAGGTTCATTATTATGGTTAATGACATCTAGGTGGTTCCAGGTACTAAATCTTAAGGTTCTTGTCAAAGAACAAGGTGTAATTAGCTTCTGGAGTGCAGGAAATTTAGCTGGATAGTAGTATAGTTTGTGTGCCAATGATAACTGATTGAGTTTCAGTAGCTGAGGCAGCTCTAGCCAGTTTAGTTGTTTGAGAGCTACACAGTGATGAGACCTATATGGGCTTTCAGTAGCAAATCTAGCAATCTTGTTATAACAAGATTCTAATTTGTTTAGGTCAGCTTTGCAGAGGTTGGTTAGTATAGGGGTTGCATTGAGGAGGGTGAACAACAGATTTCTCCTGGCTATAGTGGTTTTAGTGTGTCTAGTGAGAAATGCTTTGTTCCGATAGAGGAGTCCAAGTGTTTTGTGAACTTTCTTGATAGTTTGGGCTATATGAATGTCAAACCTGAGGTTGTTGTGTATTTCTGCACCTAAGAGTTTAGTGTAGGAGGTGAGGGTGATAATGGTTTTCTTTTTGGACATTATGGTAAAGTTGTCACATGGGGGGTCTACAAGGTTCAAAAATAAGAAGTTTTGTTTTGTTTGGGTTTAGGATAAGCTGGGAATTAGTGAACCAGATCTCGGCTAGTGAGAAGAAGTTTTGGGTTAGGGAGTGAAAATCATCTAATGCGTGGACTGCACATATGAGGGTGGTGTTTTCAGCATATTGTACTACTGAGGCATTGGTTGTGGATGTAGAAAACTGACTGGTAAATAGAGAGAAGAGTAGCGGGCCAAGTATAGAGCCCTGAAGGACTCCTATGGATACTGGTAAGAGGGAGGATAGTTGGTTCTGCCATTTTACTGTTTGTTGGTGCCCTGTCAGATAGCCTTTAAACCTTGAGATAGAGGGAGTGCTGATGTTTAGGGTGGATAGAGCATTAAGGCGTCTCTTATGGTTGACCATATTGAAAGCTATAGGCAGGTCTAGAAAAATGGCAGAAACTAGTTGTCCCTTGTTTCTGTGGTGGTTGATTGTGTTGGTAAAGGACATTAGAGCCATGGTGATGCAGTGGAATGATCTAAAACCATGCTGGTATTTGGATAGCAGATTGTTTTTTAGAAGGTAGTTCATTAGTTGTGTGTGAATAACTCTTTCAGGTATTTTTGATAAGGATGATAAAATAGCAATAGGTTGGTAGTTATTTAATTCTAAGGAGTTGCCACCCTTGTGTAGTGGTATTATGTGTGAGATTTTCCATATAGTAGGTACCTTACACTCCACTATTGATCTATTTATTAGAATAGCAACAGGATAGGCTATAGCTTCTGCAGCTAGCTGTATGTATTCTGCTGGTATGTATGTACTATAGCGCTACATACTTATCGCATGTGCCACGTAACTTGTCTGTGGTGAGGGTGGTTGGCTTAAGCTTGTGGAGGAACTTTAAAACAGATTTGATTGGCACTGGGTGTAAGCAAAAGTGGGAGATATTATCCTTTGTGATTGTGTTGTCTTGTGTGGATGGTAAGTCATTGCAGCGACTTTTAGTCTGGGTTTCTGCAAGGGTCTGAACTGTTTCAGTGAAATATTTGTTGAACTGAGTGGGGATATTATCAAGGTTGTTTACTGTTGCTGGTGTAGGGGTTGCAGATTTTCCTGGTTGAAGTATAGAGTTTATAGTGGCCCAGAATATTTGAGGGTTGTGAATATATTTTTCTGGAGGTTTTGGTAGTAGTTAATTTTGTCTAGTTTAATGAGGTTTTTGGCTTTATTACAGAGTTCTGAGTAGTTTTGTTTTATAGGGTGGGTTCTGTTTTTGTGAAACTGTATCAATGCTTTGTCCCTGTCTTTGAGAATGGATTTAGTTGCCCTAGTTAGCCAGAGAGCATACTTTGATTTTATTCTAATGGTTTTTGTGGGTGCATGATGGTTTAATATTTGTAAGAAGGATGTGTTATAGTAGCGTACTGCCTCATCTAGAGATAGTTGTGTTAGTGGTTTCCAGTTGCATCATTTTAGGGCATTTATAAAGTGGTCTGGTTTTAAGTTCTTTTTGTTTCTGAGTACTCCAAAGATTGTCTGGTTAATTTGGTGTGTTCTTCTTCTAAGAAGGAAGGTAGACTGATAGACAATAAGGATGTCTGGCATGGGATGCTCGGATGTTTTATCAGTTCTAGCAGTGGATGAGATAAGCTGGGTAAATCCATGGAGGTTAATGTGGATAGATGGATTATGGCTGGAGCAGTTGTGCCAGTCTATATTAATATCTCCTAACAAAATATTTTCCTGTATTAGGGAGTTTGAGATTCAATCTAGTAGGTTTTCCATACTGGTAATGTTGTTAGCTGGTGGGCAATAGCAGCCTATAATGTTTATATGTTTACTGGGATTCAGTTTCAATTTTGTAAGGATGACATCTGTATTATCTATATGTGGAATATTAGCATCAGGTTGTTCTAAGCTGAGATGGCTTTGGTATAGCAGTGCTACCCCCACCCCTTTTGCCTTTTTTGTCTCTGTGTATGACATAACCAGCTGATGTTATTTCATTGTTATTGATTTCTAGTTTTAGCCAGGTTTCTGTCAGTAGTACAATTTCAGGTTTATATAAAGCTAATACGGCATGAAGCTCATGAACTTTATTTAAGATACTTCTCACATTAAGGTTAAGAAAGAGGAGAGAGGCTTTGTGTCCATGGATAAGAGGAGTAAGGTGTTTATCGTCTGGGTTGGAAATGGTGTTAGGACCAGGGGGGTGTATGTCACCACTGCATTTTAGTTTATGTAGAATATGTAAGTAGAGTTAGGTAATTTTATAGATTATCATATAATGTTTTAGGGTGGTTTGGGTTCTGTATTGAATGGACTGCATTTTATATAGGCAATAGTCAGTGTGGGAGGGTCTAAAGAGGCACAGAGATATGTGAATGTTTCGTGGTACATTGTGATAGCCAATAGTTGACGTTTGCCTTGGAAAGGAGGTGTTATTTTGCTGCTAAGTGTGGTAGTTGGTGAGGGCTGAGAGTTGGAGCAGTATGATAGTTGTGATTGTGTAGTAAAGGGTTGGTAGTATGTGATTATATGTGCTATGGAACATTGTTCCCTGTATGAGGGTGAGCAGATGGTGTGAGTGGAGTATTGTAGTGAGTGTATATGATTGGATTAGTTAGAGTGAGGGTGAGGTGTGGTTGCTATGGTGTGGTTGAAGTTGTAGTACAGTTTTTTGGGATAATTAGGGTGGTAGGAGTTACTGGGTGGTAATTGAGGGGTGTGGTTTGTTAATATAAATTAAATTGATGTGGGGGTGGGTGGAAATTGGGTTAGAGTAGGGGAGCAGAGAGAGCCTGAGCGCAGCAAGGTCAAACGTAGTGGGTTAACCCAGCTGGAAGAGGCACAAAATCTTGAAAAAAAAAACAATTAGTTTGACTGAATTATGGAAGGTATTCCCCAGTTAAGTTGTGCACTACCCATTGGGTATAGCAGGCTTTGAGGTGAACCATTAAGGGTAAGATCAGCAAGCACATAAAGTACTGCCTATTTGTAATCAACTGTAACACCAATTGTTGGGAGTTTTACTTGTGTGTACGCTAGTTGTTATAAGGTATGATAAGAGAGCAAATGAGAAATTCCCTGCACTTAGCAAACTACACATTTCTAGCTGTATACTGTCACCTAGTGGTCTAAGACAGGAAAAAGGGTTATAACTAAGCTAAAGAACTAGAGGGGGAAGAGATAAGTAACAGGGGATATAAGAAAGAGAAAAAGGACATTCTCCGGGGAATCCCTGCAAGTATGCGAGCCACTAGACCTAATTAATACAATAAAGTTCACTTACAGCCATAGGCTACCACCTACATTGCTTGAAGAAGAGATGTTCATCCCTTTTTGCTGCAGATTGGCTTTGTTAAGTTCAAAGGGAACACTCCAAAAAAATGTGGGTGGGTAGAAGCAGGAAAAGAGGGGAGAGAATGCCAGTGTTGCTCAGGTGGAAGTGCAAGCTGCAAAAGAAGAAAAATTATTTTAATAAAGCCTGTGGTTGGATTATGACTGTGAAAAAGATAAAAGTACACAGAGGGCTAAATTATAAGCTAGAACACTACATCGGAGTACAGGATACACAACAGTAATGCATGTAACCTGCAGTTAAAACAACAAGTACTGAGGGACAATAGAAATTGTGCAATAGAGGAGAGAAATTAGAACAGTGGGTCAGCAGGAGGGGGATGGTAGGAAACAGAAAGATAGTATAGATATTTGGAAAAGAAGTAGCTCTCAGAAACTCTGTACAACCATGTCAATAGCTGCATAGAGGCTGCTGTATTTGCCAGAAGTAAGCCCAGCACTAGTCCCAGAGACAGACTGCCCTGGTAGCATCCCAATCTGAAAAGGATATACAACACAAAGGAAACAAAATATGGCAAAAATCAGGAAGGGTAATTCCCATAAAGAAACAAAAAATATCTTATCAAACTAAATAGTCAGCTAAGATAACTAATTAGGTCAAACAAATCCAAATTTGTGGTTAAGATAGACTCACAGGTAGAAGATAAGCATAAGGCCTTCTTCAGCTTTGTTAGAAACATCAAACTCAGTACACAGAAGTGTGCTGAACTGGTGGTTAATGGTGCCAAATTCACTGAGCCTGCTGATTTAGCAAATGTGTTAGTGGACAAATTCAATTCCACATTTACCCCTCTCTCACCACAACCATCCCCATAGAAATATCTTCAAACATAACCCCTCCATGTATAACTAGGGAGCCTGTACTGGCTGAGCCATCTAAATCCAAGAACACAACCTCAGTAGGTCCCAATAGCATTCCTGGATGCCTCCTGAACAGTCTAAAATACAATTTATCAGGACCCCTGGAGTCAGGATTTAACTATAGACTTACAACAGACTTTGTGCCATTAGAATGAATGATTGTGATGGTCACCCCCTTTATAAGGGAGAAAAATCAAGAGTTCTTGGAAACAACAGACCCATTAGTCTGATTAGACTTGTTTACAAAGCCATGGAAAGAATCATTATGGAAGTTATCTACAAAGACATAGGAAACCTCCAAACACTGGATACATCCCAATCTGACTTAATCAAACGAAGGTCATGCTTAATAACCCACCTGGTGGACTTCTTTAAAAAGGTCACTAAGGTAATGGATGAGAGGAAAGCAGTGCACACTTCCTACCTAGATCTGGCTAAAGTATTTGATACAATACCCCATTTGGACATTGTCAACAAACTTACAGAACTAGGCATAAATCCCTTTATAACACTCAAGATAGCTACCTGGCTTATGGTTTGGACCCAAGCAGTTAGGATTGGTGAGGCCACCTCCATAACGAAGTTGATCACCAGTGGAGTCCTCCAGGGTAGTGTGTTAGGCCTAGTCATCTTTGACATCTTCTTCCCAGATGTCAAAGTCAATGTCAAAGGCCTCTGGCTGCCAAACGTATCAGATGATTGCAAACTAGGAGCAGTCATTGAATCAAACCAAGATGAGAATATCCTTCAGAAAAATATAACCGAGACAAATGGTTGGTGCAAAATGTTATGGCTTAAAACTCAATGCCAATAAATGCATTATAGTACCTTTTGGGAAGTCATCTACCCCAGGTGATACTGTCAAAAGTAAAACACACACAAAAGTTGATTTATTAGTCAGGGATCTGGAACATCATGTAGATATAAATCTAGCCTTTGACTAACATGTATCTGAGGCAGTAATAAAATCTTTCTATATTGCTCAACTTATAATGGCATCTAGATCCAGATAGGTCATTGTACTACTGTACTCAGTCCTCATCAGATCCATCAGAGTGTATAATGCCCCCTTTGCTATGCACCTGACTAGACACATGCAGCAACTGGAATGTCCACAATGGATATTTAGAAAAACAAATGCAGGGAATAAAGAAAATGTCTTATGTTGATTTCCTCAAAGCCCTGTCTCTTATTCTGTGTATTACAAAATAGTAAGAGATAATCTGTGTCTGACATCCAAGGCATCCCTGGACCCTGGTTTCATGAACCTTTTGCAGATCTGCAAAAAACATCATCAGAACTACTAGATCAAAAGACCTAAGTTTTGCTTCCAACATAAACAGGACATGTTGGAGAGACAGATATGTTTCTCAGAGGATTTCCATTCTCTGGAACAGGTTTCTCATCCATGTGAAAAAGAGTTCCTCTCTAACCCTATTTAAGCACATCTTGGACCAATAGGTGAGTAATCAGAAATTCAGCCCAGTCTCATAACTATGTTTCTGATGGACAGAGGCGTTCAGTAAATCACCTCATATAAATCAAATTTGGAGGTCACATATGTGTTGCATGGCTAGGCTTATAAGGTCCCTAGTGGTCAGTAGCCTAGTATACACCTGTGAACCTATGGAAACCACTTCCTCATGATTGGTGTACTTTATTCCTGACTTACTTTCAAAGGTTTAGTATTTACTCACATGCAGATTTGAATATGAAGGAGAGAAAAGAGATTTCTTCTATATTTATCTTTTCTTATACAACTATGTTTTGGTAAGGGATATAGATGTTTTCAAAATGTTATGGTTTACAACATAATGAGATTTAAATTGTGTTTTTCATTTATCCTTGCTTGGAATGCTCTAAGACCTACTGTGTGGATACATGTTACTATGAATTATTTGACTCTATATATTATACAATGTTATTGACTTTGCTTTATAAAGTTGAAGGAGGGAATTTGCCATGTTTGGCCGTGCATGTTGTGGCATGGTGCGCACATGGCCACTCTGTAAAGCAACCATGTAGTCTCCATGCTTGTGTTGCCCATGTATTTGAAAGGTTTCTGAGTACAGCCACAGGAAGGAGTCTACACAGAAACAAGACCAAGTAAAAGTCTGTAGATTTGTACAAAACTGACTGTAACATGCAACCCCACACACATTATGCCATTATTAGACAGATTAGAAAATTAGATTAACAATAGCAACAATTCCTTTGTATGTGCTGTGATATAAATGCAGTTTCGCTCCCCCACCCCCAAATGAAGAATCTACACGTAACTAATGTAGACAGCTAAAAGTGTAATCCCCATGAAATATACCATTCATACTGTCATGTAAGAATATGCAGTATGTATCTGAGAGAATACAGTCAAATTTTATCAAAACCTGTATTCCTCTATGCAGATATATACCAATCTAATACCCTCCCTTGAGTCTGCAACACTGAGCACCCTTTCAGTTTCCCTGTCTACACAGTTACCAACCATGTAGATTCAGGACACTGTCAGCATGTTGAAGATGCAGATGAGGTCAATACTGAATAGAATTGCTGAATCCCAAAATATTGCAACCGTGTAGGGATGTTCACTTCATGCAGGCACTTCCACAGTGTTCATGTTCAATGGACAGCAGCCGTGAGTGATGACATCAGGGGAATGTGTCATGTTACACCTACAGAGATGTACATGTAGGTCTGTGAAGTGTAAAAGTGCATGTAAACAGTGCTTAATTCAGAAGTTTTGTTTCATCCTCTGTTTTGTTTGTTAAAATGTATTGCCTCTATCTGCTTTAAGTTAAAATTTCTTTTTTAATTTTTGTCATTGTGCGATGTGAGGCTCAGTGCAACCATGGGAAATGAAGGCATGAATGGCAACTTTTTCAGTGCTTGTCACATAACTATTCCTTTGCTAGCACTATGTGTAATGCTAGAGTATAGAAGGTCCTGGGTTCAAGTGCAGGGTCTGCAACCTTTCCTTCACTTCTTGAGCTGCAATTTTGAGTGATGTTGTGTGTAGGTGGACATCACGCACTAATGAGCACCAACAGAGTTGATATATTCAGTAAAGCAGCAGGTTTTTATAGTTGCCTATTACAGCATAATCAGGTAATTTTCAATGCAGTGGAGCTATTCAACAAGCTATAGAGCATCCATGAAGCCTCCATTCTGTCTTTTCCTGAATACTTCAATACCATGGGAACAGAGACAAGGAACATTTAGTCCTGAAATAAAATTGTGACAACTGCTGCATTTGCAAGGTAAATCCTGAATCTAGAATGTATTCTTTAATAATATTATGCCATATCCTTGTATTTCTTAACTTGGTGCAGTAGTGAAGTAAATAGTGGTTGATTTGTACAGAAAGTACATTAACATGTGACAGCAGATGCTTATTTTACTTATATGTGTCCATTACTAAGTATTTTATGTCCTATTCTTCCCATTTTCAGTTGTACTTTTTGAGTGTTGTGCCGCGTAGAGTAAACAGTGGAAGGGATGAATTGGCTATGTTTATCTGGTTTGCAAGAAGCTTAGTGGTCCACCTAGGAAGCAGGCAGCCCAAAATAGAAACTGGATGCATTCATTGAATGCCCTTGGCCATTGTGAAAATCCGGCCTGGAGTACAGATGGTGCTGGTTTCCAGTACAGAGTTTGCAACCTTTGTTTTACTGCTGTGACATTGCAGTTTAAAACAATGAAGTGCAACATAGACAACTGTTTTCTGAACATTCTTGTGGCAACAGGTGTAAGTGTAGGACTGCCATACACATGGTTCTGGGTTTGAATATATAACATATCCCATACAGTGTTACTTTTACTGATGGAGTAATCTATGCATTATCACATTTATCATCCCATGTATGACTGTGGGTATACTGTGTGCTATAGTCTTGTAAAAGTATTGCTGCTATTTGGAGTGGCATGGCTTTAACACTTTCAACTGCCTATACATGCAATTCCTTGCCACTGTTGCATTCTGCTTATCAGATGTTAGCACTGCAGTTTGCATTTGCGCACTGCTAACCTACAAACAAACAGGTGTAACTCGCATGCGTGTACACTTTGTTAACCATTGCACAAATATGCTGCTAACTGCACTATGGAACTGTATGTACGATGCTTTCTTATTGGTGTTTATTGTCCATTTCCTTTGTAGGACATAAAAGTACATGTGAAAACATTGCAGATTAAGAGCACATTCACACCAAGCAGTACAACCCGGGGTCTTAGTGTTTTTTTTAAAAACATAACAACAGTATTTTGGTACTTCCACCTGCTTACAGACTCATTTCAGGCAGGCTTCTCAACTTCTTCTCTCCAACATCAAGCGCTGATGTCATCTACTATAAGATGACCTGTAGCCATGTAAAAGACAGACTTGTGCTGTGGTGCTTGCATAAAATACTGTGTTCTGTAGTCTGTGCACTTAGATAGGTAGGGGATTTGTCCTCACTGCAGTCAACTTGGTGTGTGAGTGTGTGTGTGTGTGTGTGTGTGTGTACTCAAGAGAATAGACATGCTCTTCTACAGTTACATCTCCAATGCCATTACTTGCCAGTATTTTAATACTTGCACATACCTACACATCCATTTCAAGAAGACCTCCCAGCTTCTTTTCTCCAACATACACTGCTGATGTCATCCATTTTCAGTGGACCTGCAGCCAAGTAACAGGCAGACCCATGCTGTGGTGCTTGCATAAAATACGGTGTTCTGTAGTCTGTGTACTTAGATATTTAGGGGTTGTGTTCTCACTGCAGTCAACTCTGTGTGTCTCTACTCAGCAGAGTAGACATGTTATCCTACAGTTACTTTCCCAATGGCATGGCTTTCCAGTATTTTGATAACTGCATAAACCTACACACCCATTTCATGCAGCCCTTGCAACCTCTTTTCTCCCACATGGCCTGCTGATGTCATCCACTATAAGTTGAAATGCAGAAAAATGAAAGGCAGACTTGTGCTGTGGCACTTGCATAGACTACTGTGTTTTGTAGTCTATGTACTTAGGTAGGGGTTATATTTTCACTGCAATCAAGTGTGTGTGTGTGTGTGTGTGCGCGTGCGTGCGTGCGTGCGTGTGTGTGTGTGTGTGTGTGTGTGTGTGTATGTGTGTGTGTGTGTGTGTGCGTGTGTGCATGTGCTGTTAGTTGACATTACAGAAAGCATTTTACACCAGCATGTGGGACACTGATATTACCATATTCTCAACAGACATACTGATGTCATCGGCTATATCAGATTATCGCATATGCAGTAATCCCACCAGCACATGATCAGACACTGGCCTGGAGCCCAGTCAGATGTTACCTCATCTGATACCAGACAGATTACAGTGAAATGCCTTTTAATCTCTCCACATACATCATGGCATGGTTATTATGCCATGTGCTATTTTAATGAGAAAGCCCTGTGGTCTGTCCAGCTGCTGCATATGTCTGGAGAGAATGTTATACTGTATTACTGTTTTGATGACATTTCGCTACAGTTTTGTCATACAATATTGAGATCTGAATGTGCTGGTGTGACTTATGTTGTGCACCATATTTATGTACTGAAAAATCATTAAAGAGAAAAGTTAGAAATTAATGAGACACATTGCAGTTCCTGATTTCACATCCCTACAAGAGAATACACAAAGAAGTACTGACATGATGATGCCATCCACTGTATATCTTGGCAAGGCAAATATAAGTAACAGGTACAATTATCAGTTCAACAACACAAATGCAGATATACTAAGCACTAATATAGCTATGCACCCTGTTGCATCAGACACAAAGCTTTTGTATCCCTGAATCCAAAAGAGAGAAAACAGGGATGTGGCAGGCTGACAGAAAAGGATGGTGAGTGTATGTGAGTAAGAAAGGGAAGCAGGCAGGCTGAACCATGTAACTGTTGTGTGTGTGTCTGTAGGGTCATCCATGTGAAAGTGGTGTGTGAGAGTCTGCATGAACAGAGCCAAGTTCAGTACTAGCTCTATGTCTTGGTATGTCAGATAGGTGTGAGACATGCATGTTAGAGTTGGCAGTTCATAGTTTTCACCCCTGACTGCAAGAACAGGCTCTGCCAGGAGTTACACTGGCACCTCCACTCACAAGGTCAGATGCAGTGCTGCTACCTTAAAATGACTGATGTCTGCTGGACATGCTCCCTTCATGAGAATGTCCAGGACCACAACCCCACAGCCTGCTATGTCTGGATGTGGACATCACACTCACTGACAGAGCAGTGGAAGTACTGCCACTTTGAGAACATGATCAGGTATGGCTATCAGTAGATGTTGTAGCTGACCTACATCCACAAGGATGCTGTTCCCCTTACAGCAGATGTTCCATGACAGACACTGCTTGTTCCATGACAGACACCTCTCAATCCATCACAGACATGCCTCATTCCAGTATGTCATTCATCTGATCCAGAGAATTGGCAATGCAGTGGAGACACTTACAAATGTCAGCCTTTGCCACATTTACAACCATGAGCATTTGTCAGAACAACTTTCTAAACATGCCTGTGGCTCCATGATGGCCCTAAACATACATTGAGTCACATGGGAAGACACACCTGCACTAGGTGGAGGATGGACAACAGGCCCTATCCAAGCACCCCTATCAACCCTCCTGTGTGGCACCTCACACACGCCTTGCTATAGTCACAGTCAACAGGCAATGAAGCCACCTAAAATGACACATTATGATATTTCTTTAAATTGATCTGCAGTACCAATATAAATTTATTTGGCTTACCATCTGTAGGAGGCATATGTTGCTGGATTGCTGGATTCCTAATGGTCCTGAAAGAAGTCAAGCAATAGGTAAGGGCAAAATCATCACATTTAACAGTAATACAGGGGGTAATACATTTAGTCCTCTATATCTGCATTAAGTTTACATTCAAAAAGAATGTGTCTGACAGCTCCAAACTAAGCTTATAACTGTAGCAATCTTCATCCAGCCCCCCCCAAAAAAAAAAAAAAACATATGACACAGAAGTAACTTTTATTTCAGATGATTTACTATACAACAGTAGTCATATAACAAAGCCTACCTGGAAGCTTCTCTCAGGACTTAGAAGGAGTGGCACCCATATCAAGGGCATGCTGTGGTCCACTCTGCTGTGAGCTCTCATGTGGGAGGATATGGACCAGGAACTCTTCACTGAGGGTAAGAGATGGTTCTGAAGCAGGCACCTCCCTGGCTACCTTTTGAGTTCAGGCAACAGTAGCTGCTCACCTCCGTGCAGTGGTAATCATATCAGTGGCCTTGTGGCACACATATGTCTGACTGTGGCTGCCACAGAATTGATGTTGTCAACAATATGTTGCCATACTTGTAGCCTTTGTTGCCTATTAGGCTGATCTCTTACCACCAGAAATACCTCATCTTGATGGAGACCATCAACAATGATATTGTTTTCCACTTCACTGAATGGGGGTCTCCTCCTCGCTGACATTGTTTGTCTCCTAAAATGTATTGTCAATCATGCGTACCTCTGAAATGGCTTGACAAACATGGCCATGCCATCAGTATACTTTTAACTAATGCATACATATTGAAGTGCAAAAGCCTTTGCTTCACATTGGTCATTATTATACTGCAGCATATGCATTATGTAGGTAACAAAATGGGAGCAAACCCTGTGGAGTTAAATACTCCTCTGTAAATATTTTTGGAAGAAATTCACATCTGTGAAGTCCTGCAAACATGTAGCAAGTGTCCTCACCTTTAGTTTGGCTAGCTACACATTTGCCTTTTTATAATTGAGTAGATTATTAATGGATTGCATCTATCTTAGCCTGTGTGTCAGAGATGCTGATTACAGCATAAGCAGCTGCATTGCATGTTAATCAGCCATTATGGTGGAGCCATTCAACACATTGTAAAGCAACCATGTAGATTCATTGCTGTTTTTTTTCCTGTAGATTTCAAAAGAAGTGGAGTACAGACACAGAATGTCTACACAGGCAGAATGTTAGGACCTGCTGCTGCTTAACTCCATTTGCATGTGCTGCAGGCTGCAAGCAATACTGCTGCTTTTCCCAATAGGCCTAGGCCTAGATGGAGAAGAGTTGTGAGGAAACATTTAACTTATCACAACAAACACAACATGGACATTGTAGAGTGCTACAGGGTGGACAGGGACAAATGCCTGAACTTTGCAACCTCTGCCAGCCTCAACTCAGAGCCAGAGCCTTTATCTCCTCATGTATTGGCTGTGTACTACTTGCATCACAGTCAGCCCTGAACTAACACTGTGG
This sequence comes from Protopterus annectens, assembly GCF_019279795.1. Classification (NCBI taxonomy): domain Eukaryota; kingdom Metazoa; phylum Chordata; order Ceratodontiformes; family Protopteridae; genus Protopterus; species Protopterus annectens. The sequence goes on along the minus strand of NC_056734.1, from coordinate 25,215,536 downwards.
CAATTGTTGCATTTACAAATTAAGTCCTGAACATGTACTATGTTGTATAATAATATTATGGCATGTCCTTGTATTTCATCACTTGGTACAGTAAGCAAGTATAAGGTGGGACATTTATATAGAAATTAATGTAACATGTGATATCAGAGAGTTATCTGACTTGTATGTGTCCATTAGTAAGTAGTAGGCCTCAGGAATCAAAGATTCACACATTCATACCAATCCAAAGTACTGATAATCACTGCATGCACTCAGTTTAGACCATATAATTGTAATGGAAAATCATAACAGAGAGAAGTTAGAAAGTAATGAGACACATTGCAGTTTCTGACTTCAAACCCACACAAGATCAGTCAGGATGCAAAACAAGGAGAAGAACAAGAGCAACATTTTCTTGTTTCTGCCATAACAGAAGCTTAGCCTGGGCACTCCACTTCAAAGAACAGTGCACCCTTGTATGTGCTATAATAGGAAGTCACCTTTGACCCCCCCCTTCAAAAAAAAAGAGCAGGCTATGCTTGTTTGTGCCATCCAACCTGCCCTTCATTTGATGGCAACTGCATATCACAGTATTCCCGGTTACTAGCCTCACACATTTTAAGGAAAATGATATAGACTGACTTATACACTGCATGTCTCTGAGTACTATTCAGATAACTGTTGAATGACCAAGAAACATAGAAAGGTAAGAAAGAGCTATATATTTGCAAGGAATAATCATAACAGGTTGTGGGATCACTAAGTGCACTACATGCAAATATATTAAATATAATAAATGTACAAATAGTTTATGCCTTGATATCAGTCTACATTCAGTTGCACTTGGTTGTGTGAGGAATTATTTAATTTCTTTGCTGCAAAGCTGTTTGTGTGGCAAAGATGGATAAGGCACCCATCCTGTTTTATGAGGGTGCATTGGAGTAAGAGTTGAAATCCAGACCAATGTAGACTTATCTCACGTGCACTAACATTTTCTACTGTTTATGTCATAGAATGATTTTCAACTGTTTCTCATTTTTTTTAATTTCTTTTATTTTGGGGCCACTGTTTGTGTAATGTGACCCTTAGCACAAACATATTTGGCTATGTTCATCTGATTTGGACATAGAGCCACAGTGCACAAAGCTGTCTAGTGGCCCACCCAGGTAGCAGCAGGACCCAGACAGCCACAAACATAAACTGGATGCATTCAATTAAGAATGTTTGCCATTGTAAAAAATATTGCTGGGCAGTGTTCACACAAGATCACCATGTTTAAGCAATGGTAAGCAATGCACAACACTTTCAAATGTTTTAAAACCAAAAAATGCTCACTCTCAGTAAGCAAGATACATGCAATTGGTGGGAAAACATCATTCTATATTGGTCTTGATCTGTGGTAGGCAAGGCAGGCCTTCATGGAGATGGTTTGAGATTCCATGCTCAAAGATGGGGTGTCAAAGGGTCCAGAGTGTTTGTTGGACTCCTAGTGAATGAGCACGGATGCAAGCTTTTGCAGAGGGACTGTTCTGCCTCAGATTACAAGTCAGACATGGAATAGCTTTGTCCGGGCTTTGACCAGAGCTACTGGCATTCCTCACTGGTGAACAATATAAAAATCACTACAGAGACTTCTGGATGAGGAACATTGATACCCTCAATCATTGGATCAAAGAATATAGGACTGGGGGCACCCACCCCACAGGTGTGTAAGTATCACTTACAGAGAATACCTGTAAGAGTTAAAAGCTGGTTATAGTCAGGACTGGTATTCATAATGGTATTCTGTTCTGTTTTTTTCACAGCCGTCACAGACAGAGAACTAAATGTGTAAAACCATGCCGCTAGACTTGGATGGATGAAAGAAGCATGTGGTATGTATGCATCCAAACAGTACTGTTATTTTAGCATTAAAAGTAAAGAAACCATCACTGGTTTATTATACAGTTGTAGCAAATTGAGCATTCATCTCTTAACTATAGCAGGAAAGTATGGATGCATTAGTCTGGGGGCCAAAGCAACAGTTCAATATTAAAGAGTAGTCAGAGGTTGTGGGTTCACAAATCACACTTTTCAAATATACAATAATGTTAAGTTTTCATAGATATCATAATGTAGCATCAGAGCTCTAAAGCAATGACACCAATGGCCTGCTGTAAACTGTAATCAGTATAACTGGAACACACATATGTGCAATATATGCACACGCCAAAGATTGCTTGCTGCACTCTGTAGTATAGGGTGCATCTGCTATGAGATGGGTAGTCTTAACAGTAAAAAGCTATTTGTTAGGAGTTTGTAGTCTTAAAAGTAAAGGTACCATTATAGAGTGAAATAATTGTATCAATGCATTGTATGTCACATAAGAAGTTGCTAATGTTCTCCCTTGTTTTTCTCTCACCGCAACCCTTATCTTCTCTCCATTTTTATTTATTTATTTACTTTTTTGTTTGTTTGCCCCCACTCCACTGGCTATGGCACCAAGACCCAGCACATCTGGGACACAACCTGGTAGCACCCTCTCTGCTGACCCTTCACTTCTTGGCTTCCCAGGTAATTCTGCCCCACATGATAGGTCAGTGGTTCCCTATGGGACCAGTGGCAGAGTTGGTGATTGCATCACCTGAGATAACTGCCAGATTGTGCGCCACGCATTTGGTGCATACCTATGCTGGATGGAAACAATGCTCCCCATCATTGTACTGAATAACACAGGGAGATGCAGATGTCAGACACTACAGCCATTGATGGAGTCAGGTGAAAGTATTGACAGTCCCGTGCATGATTCAGTTCTCACTGTCACCCAGCTTGATGTCCATGGATTTGCGATGTCCCCAACCTCATCCTAACCATGGTATTCACCCATGTCTGTCTTTCTTGCCTTGTATGGCCTGTCTGTCTGTGATTGCTTCCTCACCTACCTAACCTATTTTACCTAGACATACCTATGTTTCTTCCACAATATTCCTCTGTCTCTCTCTCTCTCAAAAAATGTCCCATACATAGCTCTCCATTTCACACACATGTCATCTTGAGACACTCGGTTTGGTCCAATTAGCTATATAACATGGTTGCTTGATGGTCACCTCTCTCTCTGGGGTTGACACTGCAAATTCAGCTAATATTCTGCACAGCTGAACATTTTTTACTGTTGAAGAGATGGATAATTATGGTTCTTTCCAACATCCCTTATGCACATTTGTGCCCTCCTTTCACTTTGTTCTTATGCCTGCTTGCTCCACTTTTCACCACTCTCCTATTTTTTCCATTTCTTTTCTTTAAAGTATAATTGCCAGATGTTGTACATTGTGTACTAATGCATGGCTATGACAAAAGGCAGTTACAAGTGTTATATACAGCTGTATTGAAAACCAGTATCATCTAACCATATTTTAGAGACTCCATACCAACTATCACACTTTAGAATTTGGATTTACACATAAAATCATTTGAAACTGTTACATACACTTGGATTCAAACCCAGTACCATCTGACCCCAAAAATGAATGGATGAATGCATCCGCAGTTGGTGCTATGGACTCAGTGGCATAGCAGGTGTATTTTAGAGACTGAATAGCAAAAAGGTTCAAAGGTTCATGGTTGTTTACTAAGATAATGACTACAGGTGCCTTTTTAAACCAAGCCATGCATCCCAAATCTCTGACAAGTTCTAATACCATTCATAAGTGTAAGCATGGACCTGGGAGATGAACCATTTACAGGTTACCTGTGTCCATGCATCCCAAATCTCTGACAAGATCTGATACACTAAATAAGTATAAGAATGGGCCATGGAGATGAACCATTTACAGGTTACCTGTGTCCATTAGATGTCACACTAGGGATGAATTTCTGTTTTCCCATCCAATTGTCCAAGTTGAATTTGAATTAGGTCAGGGAGGAATTCTGCTTCACATGGAAGTGGAGCCTGTTCCATAGATGAAGTGGTCTCTGGGATACATGCCTATCTCTACAACAGGTCCTATTTATATCACAGGCAAGGGTTAAGTCAATTCTGGTGCTGTTTGTTTTGTGGATATGCAGGAGGTCCATAAGAGTGGTGTCTGATAATGCAATGCTTGCCAGGCATAGAGCTCCCCTCAAAAGCCTGTAGAATACAGAATACAGGAATACGGCCTTGAGACACTCTGCATAGCACATTTTACTTACGCCCTGTATTCTTTTAGTGAGGAACCTCTGTAGACTTTCCGTTGTTGGATACGCCTGGTTAGGTACATACCAAAGGGGGCATTGTACTCAATGACAGGTCTGATGAATACTGAATACAATGGAACAAAGACTTCCTTGGACTTAGATTGCATACCTTTGCTTATAAGTCATGCAACATAAAATTATTTCCTCACCACTGTAGACACGTGATGGTCAAAGGCTAGATTACTATCTATGTATGTCCCTAAGTCCCTGACTACTGGGTCAAATCTAAGGGGTGTGTTGTCAATATGAAAGTTACCAGGGATGGATGACTTCCCAAAGGATAAAATTATGCATTTCATGGCATTTAATTTTAGTCCATGGCTCTAACACCAGTTGTCTGTCTGTCTCAGGCCCACCTGGAGAACATTTATGTCAGTATGAGATTCAATGACAGCTCCTAATTTACAATCATCTGCAAATTTAGTCAGCCAGAGACCACTGAAATTGGCCTTGACTTCTGAGAAGTAAATGCCAAAAAGGAGAGGTCTAAGGACTGATCCCTGAGGGGCTCCACTTGTGACTGGCCTTTTTGTAGAGGTGGACTCCCCAATTCTAACTTTCTGGGTCCTATTTCTGAGCTAGTTGGCTATCCACTGGGTGTCATACTGTATAGGTTTGTACCTAACCTCTTGGGTTTGTCAACATTGCCCAAGTGGGATATTTTATCAAATGCCTTGGTCAAGGTAGGCAGTGTGAATGATTTTCCCATCATCCATTGCATTGGTGACCTTCTCAAAGAAATCCACGAGGTTGAGTAGGCATGATCTGCCCTTGACAAAATCAAACTGGATTGAGTCCAATGTTTGGAGGTTTACTATATCTCTACCGATCATCTCCATGTTAATTCTTTCCATGGCTTTACATATAGGAGTAGAGAGACTTATGGGTCTTTAGTTTCCAGGGTCTATAAATGGCCCACCTTTGTGCAGGGTGTGACTGTTTCCTTTCTCCATTCATGAGCATAAAATTTGTTTGAAGGCTACAGTTAAATAGTAATTCCAGAGGCCCTAATAGGTTATGTTTCATGCTGTTTAAAAGACATTCTGGGATAGTGTCTGGGCTCATTGATGCAGTGTTCTTGGTCTTAGAGAGAACATTAAGAACCTGTTCCCTAGTGATAGTAGGGGGAGTTATATTTGATGATATTTCCTGAGGGAAGATTGAGGGGGAGAGAGGGATAAAGTTGGAGCTGAATTTTTCAGCCAGAAGGTTTGCTATGTCTTCTGGCTCAGTATAGGTGGTTTCATTTACAATGAGCTCTGCACACAATTGTGTATTGCCTTTGAGGGTATGGACTTAGTTAAAGAATGCTTTGTGGTTGTCCTTGGCCTGGGAGGCCAAACCTATCTCAAATTTGGCTTTGGTAGACTTTATTTGTCCTCTGAGTTGTTTGTTTTGTTTGAGAGTGCTTTTATCCTGCTGGGTGCTGCACCTCCTAATTTTTGTCATGATTTTCTTCTTCCTGTTATACAGCCTATTGATTTTGTGATTCCAACAAGGTGGCTTGTTTTTTGAGTTAGTTCTGTACTTCTTCTTGGTGAATACAACTGCCTCTATGCAGCTATTAACATGCTTGTACAGGGTTTATGTGAACAGTTCTGCGTATACAGCAGTGCTCTCATGGTTTATGAGAGCTTGAAATTTTGCTAGGTTCTCACTTAATAGCAGGAGGTTAGCCTTAGAATAGTTCCTGAATATTCCAGGTTTAGCATGGGGTCCAGCTTTAATTTTCACTTCAAAGGAAACCATTTTATGTTTTCTGACCTTACCAGGGAAGGCATTACAGTAGGGGGTGGGCAGCACTCTCCCATATTAGTGAGGACCAGATCCAGTATGGTTGCACCCCTGGTTGGTGTATTGACTATCTGGTCCATGGAATTTGTGTTTACAAAATCCAGGAATTTTTGTCCATGTTCATTTTGTGTTGTACAGCATTCCCAGTTAATAATGGGGTAATTAAATATTAAATATTAAAAATGCCATGAATATGGTATTGGGTTGGATGGTTAGTGTTTCTAATAAATTTAAATACATGGTATGGGTTCCTGGGTCATAGAGGTGGACCTATAGCTTGCATGGAAGTGGTATTGGATTTTGTCTATGGTGATTTGAACATGGAGAAGCTCAAGTGCATTGTCCAGTTTGACCAGGCTTGCACTATAGTTATCTTTGATGTAAATAGAAACAACTCCACCTTTGGTCTCTGCTGTGAAGTAGCTGGCCTAAATGTGTGGAAGGCATTGCAATCTGGCACTGTTGGTGTGCTCCCCTTGGCTTTAAACCATGTCTCAGTGACCACACAGACATCAGCATTCTCTAGGGTAAAGAGATCTTCTAGGGAGTGGTGTTTTTTGTTTAGACTCTTAGCATTGAGTAGTAATATCTTTAGTTTTCTTGGATGTTGATTTGCTGTGTTGGAAGTACTTTCAATTAGGTACTGCCTAAAAAAGGCACTATGGGGGAACTCAATGTTTTAGCTAATAATCAAAAGTCTAGAGGGGAGAGGTGCAGACCATCCCTGGCAAAGCAGCATGGTCTGTTGACCATCTCCTTCCATGCTGACAAATATTGCACAATCTTTGAATGATACCAGAAACTCAGCCAATTATTAAAGTCAGTCATATTTTGTTCATATTGTGGCTTCTTCCTTGGAGAAGGTAAAATGCTGCTCAATGCTCGTCACATACCAGCCTGAGACACATATTCCGAGAGCTCCATGATGTCTCTCTTCATATAGTCTAGGGAGGTAAGTCTCGGGTCATTTACGCCCACATGGACTATGACTGAGTCATATTAGTAATTGTGGTCCAATGACCTGAGTGTTTGTATAATGTAGTGGATCCTAGCACCTGATAAGCAACTGATTGTGACTTTCTCCTTACTCAGCCTGGTGGGAGGGACATCAGTGTGCCTCAAGATGGAGTCTCCAATGAAGGTGTCTTGCCTTATGAGCTTAGAGGTAGAGGCTCCATGAGAAGTAGCTCTATGTGTTGATGTGGATGTTGTTTTGAAAGCGTGCATTTGGGGATGCTGAGGGTATTTGTTATGTATACTTCATCTACGAGAGTTTTGTGGTTTAGGACGGTTACAATTAAGAGCCTCATCATATGTGGGTCGATATGTCTGCTTTGAGTTGTGAGCAATGGGTGCAGCGTGTATACTACTGACAACCTTATTGCCATTAGGAGTACTTTTATGTGAGAGCTTTGCCTCCAGTGACATTGTGTAAATACCTCTCACATACCATATCAGTTTGCTTGAGAATTAACTGGTTGTCAGTAAACATGAGGCAATTTCTACATTGCCTCAGGATGCCCATATCAACCAAGCCAGTAACGGAGACAGCAGACAAGTCCATATCCATGGCAACAGACCTGTTTTTACTGAGTAGATAGTTGGAGTGAGAATATCAATCACTGTCAGGAGTTCAGGTTTGCAACTATAGAAACAGTGCTTATCACTGCAGACTAGTTGTTCTGTATGCAACTAGGTATTGCAGAAATTTAAATTGTGCTTTTATAGGAAAAATGTCACTTAAAGTGTCTGAGTCTATACAGAGCACTGCCAAACACTTGAGGGGAAACTAATACGGAGACCATGAAAATTTAAAGATGAAGTATTTAGGCGGATATTCTGAAGTTAGAATCAAATCAAACAGTACCTACTGAAAACAAAGATTTAGCTTGTCAAGAAAGATGAAAAGATGGGAGTCGCATGAATGGCTACTACTTGACTACTACTAATGCTGGTCTCACCACAGCTTCACTCTTTTGGGATACAATGCTCCTTTGCTTCTTCTCTCAACAGAAGCAAAATATTACCACCAATCCCAAGTTGAGAAGCAGGCCACTGCCTTTTTAGTGATCCACAGTCTTGTCCCAGATGATGCAAGGGTCTGTAGGCTTGTAGCCTTTTTCTGACTGATGCCATGAATAACAACCAGACCAATCAGGAACATTAAGCACAGACACTCACTCTCCAACCAGAAACAGTCAGGAATCAATGCACTCTGCTCCTTCTCTCACCATGACTAGAATATAAGCACGGATTCCAATCTGTCACTTATAAAGCAGTTATTTGGCTTTCTGGTGATCAGCAGTCTCCAGCAAATGTCCCGGTACTCCTCTCTCCAGGAGAAAACAGAAGCACTAATTCCAAGATGACTACTGAGAGGCAGAATGTGAGCTCTCCAATAAGTGGTGGTCTTGCAATAGAAGTTTAAAGGTAAGATGAAAAAAATGGTTTATCCTAAACACTGCAGTATACACTAAGAAGTTAGATATGAAAGTGGGTAACTTAAGTTTTAGCTGTCTAAGTGGAGGGCTACAATTTTTAAAAGAGCAAGATAGATTGAAAGGGGGTGGGCACTTTTGTATTCTGATACTATGGAATACAGTGGGATGGCCAATAAATTTAAATAGTTGAAGGGGAGTGACTTCACAAAATAACAGTTTTGTGCTTACTCACACGAGCCAGTGAAGGAGAGAGGGAAGGAGATATATGGTAAAATTAACATAAGGGGCAGGCAACTAGAAAGACAGTGGTGTTTAAGAACACAACAGTAACAGGTTGGAAGGGTGGGAAAAACTTCTGTCTGACTCACAAGAGACACGGTTGTGGTCTCTTTTCAAGTTTTAATATGTAATTAAAAGCAGAATACAAGAAAAACACAGTGTAAAGAAAACAAATCACAGTATAAAAAATAGAAAAAGGCAATAAAGTAATACAAAGTACAAGAAATCAAAAGCAAACTAACAATTTCCCTCACAGCAAGCTGTGGCATAGTCTGGGTGAGCTTTTCAGCAAATGGCAGACTTAACTGCTGTTGCATACACCTCATACTTAACCGACTCTTTGTCTGCAAGTATTAATTCACTCAATGCAGTAATACTTTCTTTTTTGCCACCATATAGTTCTGCTTCTGAATACAGCTGTAGCTAATACATTGAACTACTTTTGTATTAATGTTGCCTAATGATGTTGAGCAATGTGCACCATCTTGCTCCATCGCTCACTAATGCTTTATAAAACAAAATGGGTATTGCGCAATAATGTTTTATAAAACAGTACTGGGAATCATGCAATGAAGCTTCATACAAAATTAATGTGGAAAATATGACACTGGTGATATGGAGAGCAAGCACAGAGGTGTACAAAGGGAAATCCTTGTTAAACTGTATCAGTTACTATTGATCGTATAAAATACATCTGCTACATATCTGCTTCTGTTGCAGCACGTGTTAATGTATTGTTGGAGGCAGATGTTACTGGGTTTGAATACGGGTGTAAGTAGTAATTTTACAAATGTGTATGATATTATAAGTAGATCTACTTATATTGCTGACATACACTGTTGCTTCGGGTTAGTGCGAGTTGCACATCATTGCACAATAATTCTTTAAAGAAAAAAAATGGGAAGATAAGACATTGGTGTTATGGAGATCATGCAGTGGAAAAAAACAAAGTGAATGGAGGGCAGGAATGTGCAAGAGGTATGCAGGAAAGAACCATAGCTATCAATTTCTTCAACAGTAAAACATGTTCATATATGCAAAATAGTAGCTGAATTTGGACTGTTACCTCCAGAGAGAGGGTTGACCACAACACAATCTTGTTTTACAGCCAATTATACTGAATCAAGTGAGTCATGAAGACATGAGTGCAAAATGGAAAGCTATATATGGGATGATTTTTTTATTTTATTTTGTGGACAGGTGCCCTTTTTTGTAGAGAGACAGGAATGTAGGGAAATGGATGTAGGAATGTCTGGGTGAAGTAAGTTGGGTAGGTGAGGAAGCAATTGCATACAGACAAGACAAACAAGACAAAAGAAAGGTATGGTGAAGGAGACAAGATGTGGGTGAACACAATGGTTGGGGAGAAGGTGGGGAAATCGAGGTCCCATGCATGTCAAGCTGGGTGACAGTGACAATCGAGTCTTCACCCAGTGGACTGTCATCACTCTCACTTCACTGTGCCACTGGCTGCAGTGCCTAATATCTGCATCTCCTACAGGTATCCTGAACCTGGTTGGAGAATAGGCACTCCATCCTCCATAGGCTTACACACACAGTGTGGCACACAATCATATGCACCATTCCTGGCAGTTCCTCTCAGTTGATAAAGTCACCACCTACTCCACTGCTCCCATAGGGAGCCACAGTTCTATCCTCTGGAGAAGAAATATCTGAGGGTCCAGGTAGTGCAGGGGCAGCAGAAGGGGTGCAACCATGTCATGCACTGGATGTGCTGGGCAGCGGAGCTGTAGCTGGTGGAGTGGGGGCAGGAAGATCCCGTGGGACAGGCCTACCCTGCTGTGCCCCGGGAAAAACAAAACAAGAAATAAAAAAAAAAAAAGGTGAAAATAAGGGTTGAGATGACAGAAAAAAGGGAGAACATTAGTAACTTCATATGTGACACATAAAGTATTGATACAATCATTTGACTCTAGTCTGTTACCTCTACTTTTAACATTACAAACTCCTAACAAGTTTTATCCTTACATTGAAGACTACCCAGTTCATAACAGAGGCACACTATAGTACAGATTACAGCCACCAATACTTGATGTGTGCATATATTGCACATACACATGTTCCTGTTATACTGATTACAGTTTACAGCAGGCCATTTATGCCACTTGTATAGAGGTCTGAAGTTACATAGCAATAATGATGAATACCTAACAGTACTGTATATTTGGAAAGTGTAGTTTTTGAACCCACAGCTGCTGCCTTCTCTCTAATACTGTACTGTTATTTTTTCCTACAGACTACTGCATGCATGCTTTCCTTTTACAGTTTAGAGATGCATGTTCACAGTTATTTGAAAATATGGAACTCCTGCTTTGTGCTACAGATTTAGGCATGCATATTTTCTTTTACAGTTGAGATATGCATACTCAGTTTGATACAACTGTATTAAATACCATCTAAGCCATCCTTAAATTTTAATGCTACTAAATTATTATTAAAATTATTATTATTATTAAATTACCATTTAGAACAGTACTGTTCTGATATATACATACCACATGCTTCTTGCATCCTTAACAAATGTGCGGCATGGGACCTCACATTCAAGGCTCGCTCTGTGGCAGCAGTGGAAAAAAAAACAGAACAGAATACTATTATGAATACCAGTCTTGACTATATTCAGCTTATAACTCTTACTCACTGAAATTGTTATGTGCACATCTGTGGGGTGTTCCCCATACTAAATTCTCCAATCCATTGGTCAACGGTATCCCTCTTCCTCCTCCAAAGGTCACCAAAGTGATGTCTGCATTGTTCATCAGTGCAGGGGATACCTGTAGCACTGGTCAAAGCCTTGGCAATACTATTCCAGTCTTCAAACTTGTACTCTGAGCCTGAATTGTCCTTCTGCAATAACTGGGGCCCATGTTCCTTAACTAGGAGTCCAATAAAGACTTTGGACTCCTGAACACCCCACCTTTGTGTTCGGAAGCACACTCTTTCACCAGCAACCCCAGACATGTCTACCATAGGTCAGGCTCAATGTAGAATGAGCATTTCCTGCTAATTGCATTTTGTAGCCTCATGTTTTCCCACCAGTTGCATGTTTTGTGCTTACTGAGAATAAGCACAATTTGGTTTTGTAACATTTGTATCATTTACCATCATGCAAATATGGTAGGCGAGGGTGCACACTGGTGGGCAATGTGTTTGCGTGATGATAATCAATGCACAACAGTAGCAAGCAATGCAATTTCAAGATTATTTTTTATGCAGGCACTTGTGTAAATGTGCTAGTCAAATGGAACATGTCTATGGTTGTCCTACATTTACAGCTATTGGCACAAGAAAGTTAAGAAAACAGTTTTGTGTGTTGCACTTCATTGTTATAATCTGCAATGTCACAACAGTAAAACAAAAATTGCAGACACTGTACTAGAACCGCAGACCATCTGCACTCTACACCTACATTTAACACCTACTGCTACAGGATTATTGACATGATATTCCCTATCTTAGTATTCATTGTAAAGTTCTTGCTGCTAATCACGGAGCAACGCTGTTACTGTATTTGCACAATAGCCAACAGTCTTAATTGAATGAATCTGGTTTATGTTTGTGACAGTCAGGGTCCTGTCTGCAATCTGCGTGGTCCATTCCTCCAGTCTGTGCACTGCTGCACTTTGCACAAACCAGGTGAGCACAGCCAAATACATTTGTGCTAGGAGGCACATCATGCAAACACTGGCCTCAAAAAACAATGGAGACAATTGAAATGAGGAAAAACAGTCTATGGCAGTACCCTAAACAAATTTTAATGAAAAAAAAACTGAAGTAAGAGAATAGAAGCAATTGCTGTGCTGTCCTACAATCCACGTTTGCAGCCAGCAGCCTTACACAGAAATGCTATCCGCATCATACCTCCCAGCTATCCAGAATTTTATAGAATGTCCAGATGTTTGTATCATATTTTTGGGCTTTTCCTTGAAAATGTGTTTACTGGAAAATCATTGAAGAATTAAGTCAATACATAATGACATACATTTGAGTTTCATACTTCAATCCTTCAGAAAATGCATGCTAACACAAATCCTATTATTTTACCTACTTTCTACATTTATAAGAACAATATTATAAATCTGCCCCTATTTTTGGGCCTTTGTCCCACATTATTTTAGTCTTTGTCCAGATTTCTTGTACTAAAAAGTTGGGATGTATGGTCCACATTCATATTACAGGTTTCGCAGACAGCAACACTGGAATGAGCCACAAAACCTTGCTTACGGGTGCTGCTCATCTTTGACATGCATGATGCAATCCCATGTGATGAGCAATATCATATATGCAAAAAAACTATATGTAGGTTGTTCTCAAAACCTAAAGAAGACACACAGAAGCAATCTTGTTGCATCTGTACAGTATACTACCATGACAGTTACTGATAAAGAAGGAAGAACGACATGATATCCAGCGTGCCACAAAGACTTATGGGTAGCTGCTACTTTAAGTGCTATTATGCTTACTATTCATTCATCACCTTACAATTTTCATTTTACTTTACTCAGTATGCGGTAAGATCAACTATGGCGTATTATTCTATGACTGTCATGTGGAGTATATATATACATTTAATATTTACACATGCATCAGCTGAAAACATTAGTGCTTGCTATTATAACACCTACTGTAATTATTCCATAGACTAATAGAACCATAGGCTTGCAACAGGGCCAGTGGCCATTTAAGCCTTGCAAATACTGACTGTTAGAACTTATGTTCTTTTTCAAACAGACCAGTCACACCAAGGCTTATATATGGATACTTTTCCAGTTGTCTAACTCCATTATGAAATAAGAAAGTGTGTCACTTTACTTAATTTAGAGAGGAGATTTGTTCCAGAAAGTGTCAAGCATTGTGTGATGAATCTTTCTCTCTACCATCTTTTGTTTAACGTAACAACAGAGGCGAAGGCCATGTTTTACAAAGAGAGTGCACTTCCAATGGATCAGCAGCAAACCTGAACTTTAATTTTGACTTTTCTTCTTGGTCAGAACAGTAACCAACTTTTCAACTTCCTACTTCAGCTCGAACACAAGGTGAGCTAATCACTGAAAATGTACAAACTGAAACTTTGAATGGTAAACTTAAACTATTAGACTTAAAGTTACTTAAATACAAAAAACTACATTTGGAACTAGCTTATTTTAAACAATGTATCAGCGAAGGCATAATTCCAAAAGGTCTTCGAATTTAGCAATATCCTACTGGGCTGGTAGGAGGTTCGGAATTTCACCAGGACTTAATATAAATGTTTAACAATCATGGTATTGAACTGTTACAACTTATAAGTAAGCACTACCAAAAAACTGCAGACGACTTACTACAGGAAGCTACTAGGTTAGATGGTAAAATAAAGAGAGACAGTGACTTTTTTCATTATAAGTATGAATATGAAAGATCGTTTTCTACTATTGATCATTACCTTGAGAAATTAAAAAACAACAAAGTCAAAAAACTAAATCGTGATAGGGAAGCCTATGATAAGGGCTTGGCATATCCAGCACCTCCCTTGTCCCAGGCGTACTTTGATAACATTAAGCACCAAAGTCAGGGTACGACAGCAGGGGGAGTTGGCAGAACTACGGACATGCATGAATTGGACCAATTTGAAGAGGGCTGGACACAAATACCCAAAAAGAAAGGTAATAACAACATCAACAACAATAGCAACAAAAAGTACAAGACTAATTCAAATGGGGTTCAAACCAATAGATTCAATGCAGCTAACCAGGGTAATAACTTCCACAATGCCCACTACGGTCCAAGAAACCAAAATGGCTTGGGCAATCAGGATTTTCAAGTTTCTGCCTCGGGGTACAACCTGAGGCAAGGCACAAAGAAAACGCACTATCATTCACACCAGTAACTAGTGAACATACTAATGCGGGCACTATGGATCTTTCCATTGCAGAACGGACACAGCAGGAGAAACCAGATGAAGAGAATGCATTGTTAGAAGAACCAGTTGTTACTATTGCATACAATTCTACTGGGGACTTTAAGATTTTTAATTACTCTGACTTTCATGTTGACACTACTTTAGCTAATTTATTAGCAAAAGGTCTCACTTTTGTTCCTTCATGTAGAACCAATGTAGCAGAGTTTATTACTGATTTTAAATTATTCATTAGGAAGTTGAATTTAAACTTACTACTAGGAGAGACACCATCCTATATCACACCATTTTATATTACTAGTACATTTTGCCCCCATTCCCATCCGGACGTGGCTTTGTTTGAAAAAATATGTATGTTAGATATTTTTCACAAAGTAAACAAGATGAATAATGAATACACCACTAGTTTTAACTACAACATCACCAAGCAAGAAAAACAAGCACTTATGTATTTGCAACAAGCACACGTCAGGACCATGAAACCAGATAAAGGAGGGGGCATAGTTATTTTCAACTTGGATGACTACAACAATAAAATTCAGACCATTTTAGAAAGTGACACTTATGAGGAGGTATCAAAGAATGAATTAAACACAGCTTATAGAAGAGTTAGGGTATTTTTTGAAGAACTATTCATTGAAGCAAGGATAGATATGACTGTAGCAAATTATTTACATATGTCGGCCCCAAGGATACCTACTATTTTTGGAGTACCAAAAATACATAAATGCATAGACAACCCACCCATGAGACCATTGGTCAATGCTAGAGCTAGTATTACTTATGCTTGCTCTAAATTTATTGACCACACTTTAAAGAAATATGTGGCTCAACAAAGGTACATTTGTAAAGATTCTTGGACATTTTTGGGCAATATAAACCATCTACAATATCAAGATGACTTAAACTTTCTCACAATAGATGTGAAAGACTTGTATTCATCAATTCCCCACACAGAGGGAATTGAATGGGTGAGTTTATTACTACATGATATGGGAACCCCTCAGAATGAAATAAAATTGATAGCTGAATTATTGGATACAGTTCTTTCCAACAACTACATCACTTTTAACAATAGATATTACTTACAAAAAAATAGGAGTGGTGATGGGCTTTCCATGTGGTAGTACATTTGCAAATTTAGTAATGGCCTACTAGGAACATGAACATGTATTTGGTGTAACTACATACACAAGTAAGATTAAATACTATATACGTTTCCTGGATGGCATATTTATCCTGTTCCAGGGTAGCCAACAGGAGGCTTCTAACTTTTTAACTTACTTAAACAACACTAGTACATTCTTAAAATTCACATATAATTTTTCACAGGATAGAATTGCTTACTTGGATGTTGATTTAAGTAAGGATAGACAAAACCAATGTTTTAAAGCCAGGATTTATAGAAAGGAAACATATTCAAATGCATTTCTTCACTATAGTAGCTGCCATCCGGCCTACCAAAAATGTTCGGTTGTTAAGGGCCAATTTGTAAGGGCAGCTCGAATGGTTATGGACGACAACCAGTTCATTGAAGAATGCTCAACACTTATGGACATGTTTAAAAAGAGAGGTTATCCTATTTCACTCCTACAAGAAATTTGTCAGGAAGTGAAAAATAAAAGATAAGTGGGCTTTTACAAAGCAATATTATCAAGTAACCAGAGTTTAGAAACAAACAGTTGTACATTACAGGATGGGACACTAAATGAAAATGAAAATAGGCTTATTATTGCGTATTGTATAGACAGTTATGACTTTATAAATATTTTAAGGAAAAATTGGGACTTGATAAACATGGATACACATTTACCAAGAGGCCCTATTGACTTCCCTAAAATAGTTTATAGAAAAGGAAAAAACTTAAAGAACTTAGTGGAAGCTCAGTACTCAAACTCTACTACGTTTAACCATGCAGGAATGAATAAGTGTTTGTCATGCCCCTATTGTAAATATATGGAGCAGGGAGCAAAATTTAGTATAAGAGGTATTGAATACAATACTAAGTACAAATTTGATTGTAACTCCAAGGGAGTGGTATACCTGGCTAAGTGTCATACCTGTCCTGCCTTCTATATTGGAAAAACTGACAGAAGGCTTAGGGACAGGGTTTACGAACACACATACACTGTTAGGTCTAACAAATCAGAGAATGCATTGACCAGGCACATTATGAAAGCACCCACCCATGGTTTTACTTTTAGGGCTATAGATTGTATTCCCTAGGACCCTAGAGGAGGGCCTCTTTCCTTGCTCATAAAGAAATTAGAATTGAGTTGGCAACTATGTACCTTTGCATGTTAACCTCCGGGCATTAATGAAATGTAGTCAATTAAGTGTATACTACAACTTAAAAATTTGGTTAGGAGTTGATTATTATGCTGTATTTAAAATGGGCTATGCATACTATTGTCTTAGAGTGTATGTGACTTTCAGCTTCTTAAGTCAGGTTTTGCTGTTTTTTATTTACATGTTTTTACCCACATGCTTTTAAGGTTTATTATATTAGAACATAAAAATAAAAATATAAATATATACATATAATTTTAATTTTAATTGCATTAATATTTCATAATAGATGATTACTGGTTTTAGATATTTTTACAACATTTGTCTATTATTTTAAAATAATGTTTTAAAACAATGCGTAGATGAGAGCTGTTTAAGCTATATATTTTAGGTAATGAATGAAGGTGGTTGCCACTTTAAGAGCAACTGATTCCTGCTGATTCAGGAACCAGCTGACTTTTTACTTCCTATATAGTTTACGTCCTATGTTGTATAATTATCTGAAGAAGTTGGGCTATGTGGCCTGATGAAAAGCACTTTATGTGATTTTTTGTTTTTTGTAATAAACAGTACGATATTTCATCGTGCTTGCAGGATTTATTTGGGCAGTTGGATACACTGTGGTGCTTCTTCCTTTCGTGTATGGAATCTTTCTCTCTACCATCTTTTGTTTATTTGCTGAAGCAAATTTAGGTATCTGGTTCCTGTGCTTGCGGGACTGTTTTATCTGAGGAGATATTAGAGGACTTGGACTGCTGCATTCCCAGTGACATTTATGGCTATTCACAGATCTCACCTAAGAAGACTATAGGACACTCAGTAAAGTGTTGGTGCTTCACACCTCTTTTTTGTTTGCTCTTGTCTTTTAAACTGGTAATCTATTTTAGTTAGGTGCCATTGGAGACTTTCCAGTTGCTTGATAGACCTAATAAGTTACATCCTAAAAGGGCATTGTATTTATTAAAAGGTTTGATCAAAATGGAATAAAGAGGTTAAGAACTTCCATGACTATTCCCTGCTCCTGGAGGAAGACTAACTGCAATTGCAGATTTATGCTGCTGTGCTACAGCTGATGCTGCCATTAGCATGCTTAGCAATTGCAACTCCACACATTTTGGGGTGCTTTTCTGATGCATATTCCAGTACAACTGTTTCCATGCCTCACTCCTCATGACTATGAGTGAAGGCCTGCTTCTGTCATAGTATCTCTTTTTTCATCCCTTTATACACTCACTAAAATTTGGCCTTTCATTTTTATGTCATTAATTATAGTCAGGTTGCACAGTATGCACTGTGGTTCTGCACCAAGAACAAACATGCCAAGTTGTGTAACAATTCATAGAACCAGCAAGTGATAAAGTATAGCGAGCAAAAATGTATGGGGTTAGGTTTATGCAAATGCTTGTTTAACTCATTCACTCCAATAGAGCTCAGGAAATTTGCAGTGGAACTTCCAATGGGCAGAGCCTAATCCTTTTGACAGAATCAAATGACGTCTTCACATTTCAAACAAATGTTCATATCTCTGAAACCACAGGGATTATGAAAAAAGTATAAATGTCAAACTCTTCAGCACTAACTATTTTTATAGTGGTAGTATTCTTTAGGTTCTAGGTCTTAAACCAAATTTTATAAGTCACAATAAACAGTAGCTATTACATTTGTAATATTTTGTAAACAACTTATGATATCTCAGCAAACACTAAAGCTACACAGATTCTGTCAGCAGTATTTTATTCATCTAGCTGACCGCTTTCATATGAAGCTAAGGAGTTCTGTCTGTGCTACTTGGTTGTTGAGATATTTAGAAAAATGAGAAAATTATATCTATATAAATTAATACCATTAAAACAACAGTTAATATCTGTTTATCTGTACTAGACAGAGGTCAAATATGAATGCAGTTGAGATTGCCATTGTGTATACTTTAAGTTGAACTCTTATAATACAGTTTTCATAGCATGGTTTTGGAATTATTGATGCAAATATGAACAAGCAATATTTGACGCCTAGAGGCATCGGTAGGAGTTAACTGCAGATGCACCTGGAGGCATCACTCAGATGTAATTACATTCACTCCAGTATAGTTTTTTTGAGTGTGTAGCTTTAACTCCCTTGAGCCTTTGAAAAAATGAAGTTGCCGCCTTACAGTTCTAAGAAATACTCTCTGACAGAGGTCAAATATCAATAGAGTTGTGCTTGCAATTGTGTATGCTTCAAGATAAAATATTCTTATACCTTGTATGTAGCATGGTTTTGGAATTATTAATACTAATATGAACAAGCAATATTTGATGCCTAGAGGTGAAGTAGGAGGTAATTGCAAAAATGCCTGGAGATGCACTCTGCTGTAATGAGTTAAAAGCCACTGTGTGACGTCCCACCTGAAATGTTGTTATTTTGCCTGTGTACTATACAAAGAAACTGACTGATCTATCTTATTTGATTTTGTTCATAAGTTCAAAGGAGGTTACTAGGCTAGTGGCCCTAGAGCCTTTACAAGCCTAGCAATGTTAATTCCAATTACCCCATTTATTCTTATTATCCGTGGTGGTGGTGCTGCGGTAGCGTTGTCGCCTCACAGTAAGTCTGGTTTGACTCTCAGCTAGAGCGTCTTCTGCGTGGAGACATGCGTGAATTGGAGTACCTTCGTTGAAGGTTGTGTGTCAGGGCTGGCAACTCGGCATGTAAAAATCAACTGCCAATCATTAGCGGTCCGGAGTTCCACTGTGGCGACCCCTAACCAGGAAAAGCCGAAAGACACAACAACAACAACATTCTTATTTGGGTAGTTTGCAGAATGAATTTATTAACAGAGCAGGTATGTGATCAACACTGGCTATCCCTGTCCATGAGGGACATGGGTGCCACCCCAGGGCAAATTTATGATCTCCCATCCAATTAGCTAGGTTGCATTTGAACAGAGTCAGTAAGAAGCTCTGTTTTACGTAAATAGAGAGTCTATTCCAGAGAAGAGGCAGTCTCTGGGAGAAATATATGTTTCTCCAGCATGATCTGTTAATGTCACCAGCTAGGTTGAGTCTATTCCAGAGAAGAGGCAGTCTCTGGGAGACATATCTGTCTCTCCAGCATGATCTGTTAATGTCACCAGCTAGGTTGAGATCCCTACAGCGAATG
Source organism: Protopterus annectens (assembly GCF_019279795.1). Taxonomy (NCBI): domain Eukaryota; kingdom Metazoa; phylum Chordata; order Ceratodontiformes; family Protopteridae; genus Protopterus; species Protopterus annectens. Next base: position 25,195,484 of record NC_056734.1, on the reverse strand, counting down.
TCTATTGAGCCATTTGACCTGCAGATGTGCAGCATTTCCATTAGGGCAGAGTTGGAGATTGCCCTATAGGCCAGGCACAAGTCACCTCTCCACATCTTATAATATACAGAGTAAAGTGACAGGGTTTTCAGTCTGTCCACATAGAACATGGCTTGGAGTTTCTGTATTTTCTTAGTGAGAAACCTCTGAGTGTCTCCAGTTGCTGCAGGTGTCTGCTGAGGTACATGCAAAAGGGTGGTGTGTCCTCTGTTAGTGATCTTATGAAGGCTGAGTACAGTGGAATTATAACATCCCTTGACGTGGATGCTATGCCCTTGCTAATAAGGTGTTCTAGATAGAAGGCTTTCCTTACCATTGTGGAAACTTGGTAGTCAAAGTTCAGATTGCTATCAGCCTGTGTTCCCAAGTCTCAAACCACTGGGTTGGAACTCAGGGGGCTGCTGTCAATATTGTAAATTGTAGGGATTTCCATTTTGCCAAAGGGAATAATAATTCATTTTTTTGCATTCAGTTTTGGACCATGGCTTTGGCACCAGTCATTTGTTTGTGTTAGCCCTTCTTGTAAAATGTTGACATTGTTGGGAGACTCAGTGTTTGCTTCCAGTTTCCAACCATCAGTGAACTTGGTGAGCCAAAGTCCTTCTACTTTCACCTAGACTTCTGAGAGATAGATACCAAACAGTAAGTGGTCCAGCGTAGACCCCTGTGGTACAGCACTGGTGATGGGTCTACTCACGTTTGACAGAGTTTGCTCTCCTGGTGAGCTAATTGCCTACTCATCTAGTAATGTAAGCATTAATCCCTATCTGAGAGAGTTTCTAAATGATGCCAGAGTGGGGAGTCGTGTTGAAAGCCTTGCCAAGGATGAGATAGGCTGTGTGACTGTCTTACCTTCTTCATCCATGGCTTTGGTGACATTTTCAAAGAAGTCTACCAGGTTTAATAAACATGATCTACCCTTTATGAAGCCAAACTGGGCTGGTCCAGCATTTGGAGGTCACCTATGTCCTTGTTGATAAGGTCCATGATAATTCTTTCCATGATCTTGCAGATGAGGCTTGTTAGACCTATGGATCTGTAGTTCCCAGAGTAAGATAATGACCCCTCTTTGTGTAGGGGTTTATTATTGTTGTTCTCCATTCTGTAGGAACATGGCCAGTTCTCAAATTATAATTAAAGAGAATGCCAAGTAGGTCCACTAGGTCTTGTTTTAGATTATTTAGTAAATAACCTGGGATATTATCTTGTGCCACTGAGACTGTTTTGGGACATGGCCAGTGCAGTAATACCGTATTTTCTAGAGATAATCGGCAGAGGGCTGGTGTAGGGTATGCTTGAGATATGGTAGATGGGGATTGGGGATGTGAAGTTTGCACTGAATTTCTCAGCTACCAGGTTGGCGATATCTTCCAGTGTAGTATAAGTGATCCAATCTACAACCAGCTCAGCACATTGCTGGGCATTTCCTTTTCAGACTTTGGATGCAGTTAAAGAACACCTTATGATTACCCTTGGCTAGGGATGCAATTTTATTTTCATAATTTGCCTTAGAAGACTAAAGATTTCTGATCTTCCTGCTTAGGCTTAGGAGGGAATTCTTCTTCAGCAGAGTGATATCCCTCTTTCTTTTGGAAAACAAGTTTCTTCCCATTGTTATATAATCTGTTTATACTTGAATTCCACCATGGTGGTTTGTTTTTACAGGAAGACGTGGCTCTGATCTGGTCAGGTACAGCAGAGTTTATGCAGTTGCTTAAGTGATTGCAAAGGACATTTGCATATACTTCTACAAAGTGATCATTGATGTCTGAGATTGTGGGTGGTATGAAGCTTTTTATACCATCACTTAGTAGGCTGTAGTTAGCTTTGATAAAGTGTTTTTATAATTTTTGCTCCTGTGTGGGTATATGACACTTATTTGTGGTCTGACCTAACCAGGGTGGCCATCATGCATGGGGAAGTACAGTGACACCCCTCCATGCTAGTGAGTACTACGGTCAGATCATTATAGCCCCTAGTGGGGGTGCAGACTATCTATTCTAGAGCTTTTGTATTAAGAAAGTTCAGGAGCCTCTGGGTGAGTGTGTTTTTGCTCATGTATACCCCCCAGTCCATGGAACGATAGTTGAAATCTCCTATTACTAAGGTGTGGGGCTGTATGGCAAGGGATTCCAGTAATCAAGGCAGGCAGTATGCTTAAACTGGTTCATGGTGGGGGATCAATTATGTGGTATGGTACTTTCTCAGCAGTTGATTGGACATAGATTAGTTCAAGAAAGTCATGCAGTTTTACCACTCTCAATGTTTATTTGGTTTTAATGAAGATGGATACACCTCCAGCTTTTGTTCCTTCATGCTCATTTTGAGGTCTGACCATGTGGAAGGGATTGTAGCCTTGCACAGCCAGGGTACTCTCAGCAGCCTTGAACCATATCTCAGTAACTGCAAACACATCAATACCCTCCAAGGTGAGGAGTGCTTCCTGTGAGTGCAGTTTCATGTTTAAAGTCTTAGCATTAAGTAGCACAACCCTGAGTTTGTCTCGATTAGATTTTGTTACGCTGGAAATTTTGTTGTTTTGACATTGTCTAAAAAAGGCACTATGGCGTAGGCAAGGGCCTTTGCAGGTATCTGAAAGCCTAGGCGGTACAGGAGCAGACCATCTCTAGCAAAGCAGTGAGGTCTGGCTTCCATATCCTCACAGGCTGACAGATACTCAACCCTCCCTGGGCTGACACAAGAAGCTTAGCCAATCATTGAAGTCAATCATTTTTTTTTATATAGTGGCATCATCCTGGTTGAGGGTAGGATTCTGCTTAGTGCTAGGAAAATACCTGTCTGGGACATATAGTCAGAGAGTTCCATCATGTATCTCTTCATATATTCCAGAGATGTACATCTCAAGTCATTCACTCCAACTTGGACTATGACAGAGTCATAACGGTACTTGTTGAATGACTTGAGTGCATGTGTGATTTGTTGGATCCTGGCATCTGATAAGCAGATGACCATGACCTTCTCCTTGTCCAGTCTGGTGAGGGGGACATCTGTGTGTCTCACGATGGAGTCACCTATGACCAAGACATTTGATGTGTTTTGCCTTAGGGGCTTATTTGTTGAGACCCAGGTGTGTGTGTGTGTGTGTGTGTGTGTGTGTGTGTGTGTGTGTGTGTGTGTGTGTGTGTGTGTGTGTGTGTGTGTTGACATGTTGATATGTGTAGTGGTTTCTTTATGCTTAGTGGTGACTGCGGGTGGTGTGCATTTGGGAGGTGTCTGTTCCTTTGGTAGGTTTTTTGTGAGTACCTCTGTGTATGTGGGTTTATGTGTCATGACTTGTGTGAGAGGTGAGGTTTGTGTGAAAGATGAAGCATTTCTGTTCCCTTCTTACACACTGTTAATAGACTTTCTCTTGATATATCCTACTTCCCTTCCTGCTTTACCTACTTTCTAGCCTCACTTCACTTTAATTCATTAACATTCTAATGTCCTTTCTTTATATTCTTACACTAACCTTTATCTATCCCAGAATTTGACTGAAATTTACTAGCTAGTTCTCCTACTAGAAAAAGCATATGGATTTTACGATCTAAACTTATTTTGTTATATATTCTTCATGCATCATTATGTAACATGCACAACAGGAGCTCTCTTCTATCTTGTATATAATGTATGGTCAACTTTATTGCTTGCCTTTATATTTTGCTTATTTTTCTTTTATTGTATTTCACATATTGTACTAATGTGTTATTGTCTTAATATTTGTAATCACTGTTCAGTGTTTTAATTCTTTTTAATGTGTATTGTGGAGCTTTTCTCCCTGTGACTTCACTAAAAATGGGCTTATACCCAGTTGCACTTTCCCGGTAAACAAATGTCAAATGAATTAATAAATTTGTGTTGACAACCTGTTTGATGTGTAGTTTGTTTTTACATGAGAGAATTGACTTCAGTTTCACAATGTATTTGCATCTCTCACAGGGTGTTAGTTTGCTTTAGGAGTAAATGGTTGTCAGTATACATGAAGCAATTGCTACAATGCCTCAAGATGCCCATATCAATCAATCTATTAGGAGAAATGATGGGAAACTGCCTGTTCATTGTGGAAGGATTTTTCTGAATGTGATATTTGGTAAGAAAGTGAGCTAGCTGTACTTAGTCATAAACAGCGAAAATAAAGCAGTATTTCAATTAAATACAGTTAACAAAGGGCAGTGCTGGCTTAAAATATAATTATTTTTTTAGTTGGATTTCAGTGCAGATGCACACTAGACCTCTGGCTAAAGTTGCCAAAAGTTGAGCAGCTCCTGTAACTGAATGCAAATGCAAGGCTTATATACATGCAAATGTAAACAGTTTTAACACAGCTACCAGTCAGAAAGCCCCAAACTGAGACTTTCTCCAGCAATCCCCAACTCAGATGTGTGAGCTACACACTTCTGCCATAAGGGTGCAGGGAGGCCCTGTTAATGTAAGATGACTGGCTTAAGAGAAGAGTGAAACCAAACAGTCTAGATTCAGAAGGTCTGAATCTAGCCTATGCTATGTAAGGCAAGGAAACACAATTTCTAGATAGGGAGGAACAAGAGAGTCACTTAATGGTCAAAGTGAGAGTGTTTATTAGTACACTATTAGATTACCTGAGTGGTACCACCCTCTGCACACACTGGCAGCTCTTCAAATAGCTGTGAACATTGTTAGACTATGGAAAGCATTTCCTATAAAGGATTTTAAACTTGAGAGGTTTGCTTTTATGCAAGCATGGGGAATTACATTTGTGCAGAGACTTTTATATGAACAGGATGAAAGACTTTTATAATGTTAAACCCTTAGGCCAATCAGATAAAAACAAAATAAGCTATTGACCAGTAGTTACCACCATGGATGGGTTGAATTTAGCTCGCTGCTCCCACCAGAGTGCAAGAGAACCCTACCAATGTAAAACAAACTGGCTTTGAGCTCAAGTGCAGTAACAGATGCTTTACAACAGAAATAAGAATTTCTGCAGTATCAGGAATCATTGGAAATAAGTTTTCTAATCCTGAGAACTGTTCACAGAATGCAAACACTTTGCAAAACTTAGAATTATTTTGGCAGGCTCACTCAGAACAGCTTTTGCAATACCGGATGATGTTAAGACATATAAGAATATTGTTAAAACAACCTAAAATCAGTACAATACTAGCAGATGGAGTTTCTTTAACAAGTGCAGGCTGAAAAACAGTGATCAATTCAACAAAATAAATAAATGCAGCACAGAAGTGTTAAGTATCACTGAAACAGTTAGAGCAAGTGCAAAAAATTTACTTATCAGCTTTGTAGGCCTGATGATTTTAGAAGCAGTCCAAGTCTTGTATTCACAGATATCTAAGCCAGGCAAAAGGAAGCTCCGCCATTGTCATTCATCCTTTATTTTTATACTCTAAATGATCAATATGAGGTTTATCATATATATATATATATATATATATATATATATATATATATATATATATATATATATACTTGTATTCCTTATGCTGATAATTTTATTTTAACTACATGTGTTAGAAACTAATACCAATGATGTAGTCAACAAAACATTTTCCTTATTTCCTTATTAGTGTAATAAGTATCCCACTAAGTCAGCTTTATTTATTCTGGACTGTTGTTCCAATGTCATTTTACTGACATATTCAGTTCATAAAGTGTATGACTTTACATCTTGTACATTGAATCTAGAAATTATTCAGCTCTAGTTATGTATAATATTATAAATACAACACTGATATAAGAGTAAACTGTTATTCACATAAATATTTTTCCTTATTAAGATTTATTACCATTAGTCATATGTCTTTATATGCTCCCATCACTAATTTTCAATGCAGTTTGATTTGCTAATACATTAATCTGTACAATGAATTAATAATATTTGTAGACTGTGTATTAAATTATTTATGGTAAAGTGGTTACCAGCACTGCAATAGCAGGAAACATTCAGCTACTTATTATGGTAGTCTCTTCCTAGGCTTCACAGCTACTTTCCTACCAATGGTCATATTTACTTTAGTTAATATTCAGTATAATTTCAAGTTGATATTTTCATTAGCTATGAATGTCCTGATTAAAACTATTTCTCCTAACAGAACAACTTTGGTTTATAACTTTCATCCATTTATGCCGTCAGAATCTGTTCCTGTTTTAATGAACTGAGGAGTCTGTGTACTCTGTTTTGAATTCCATGGCTTAATAAAATAATATTTAATAGATATATACCTCTAGTTAAATGTATTTATTTGCATACTGCAGAAATCTTTTGAAGTGAACTATCTTAAAGTAGTAGTTAGCATTCTTCAGTGCTGAATGCAGATTCTAATACCAGTTCACTATTATCTTTATATATTATAAAGTATGTCATATGGCATTCATATACAGAAGACCAAATTCACATTATACAGGGAAAATCATTATAATTTAAATTAAAATGGGAATCAATCAGTGTTAATTTTTCTGATAAGTCTTAGCTGTTGAATTAGCAGCAAACAACAATCATGGTCAGATACATAATAAATCAATGCACATAAAAAAGGAAAATAGAATTCATTTTCACCTTTAAAGATTATTTATGATGACCTTTACATTTAAATGTCATTGCTGGTACTGTGATGAAGAAAATGCAGACTTAGCTCATGCTTGGTGATTTTGATTTCCATGTTCATCAATGGAAGACCAGAGAGTATTTTATATTAACAGTTTGCAGAACATCAAACTGAATTTTTTTTTTTATCCTGGTTGTTTTCTATCTGGTATGTTGAATAATTTTTCAGTCAATATGCACACTAACATCATGTTCTCTACTACAGTAAAACAACATTGCTTATTCCTATAAAATGTTCAGTCTTGCCTTCATTTTGAAGTCAACACTGGCAGTTTATTACAATTGTCTGAGATGCCAGTTGAATTAATCTGTACCGATTCTTTAAATTTGACTTTCTAACATTCTTTTCCTTGCTTTACTTTTTTATCCATTCTTCTTTAGGAAGTGGCATTCGAGCTGCACACATTTTTGTTAAATTTATTCCCTTGTCTTTTTCCATTTTTCTGTATATAAGTATTTTCAATTTGTTTGCATCATTGCTCTAATTTCACAATTTTCTCTACTTTTATGTTTAAAAGAATAACATAAAATGGTCACAAGAAAGAGCATCTAAGGAACAGGATAAAGCAGGAGATGCATGCTTCTCTAAATAGCTGTCTAGTACAGAGCCAACAAACACTAGGATCCCCCACATCAGCAATTAAAGAAATCAAGGCCAGTGCTGGATGGCAATGATAAGCAAAGAAGCCTGCATCTCATGCAAAAAGATCTGAGGGAATGTAATTAATATATTAGAGAAGTGGTCAATAATGAATGGCAAAGTCAAACAAGGATGTGAATATTCAGAGAAACAGGAAGCAGGAAACCAGTGATGTCACAGACTCTTCTGTTCTACATCAATCACATTAGGAGGTGCTGCAAAAAAGTTACACAACAGCAACCTGGATGCACTTACTAACATGAGAGTGTCTGCTGAAGATGGAAGACCCACATAATAACCAGAATGCAACATAGACTTATGGGTAACTGGTGTTACTCCTACCATATGCATTTGTTGCCTTAAATGTTGTATTTTCATTTAATTAGTGTGTAATATGATCAGCTATGCTATATTTTTCTGAGTGTCTTGTGTGAGATACATTTTGAAGTCCCATTTTATACACTATCAGATAACACATATAGTACATATACATCAACAGAATACATTGATCCTTTGTTATTATATCAAGTAGCACAATCATGCTGTTTTTTATAGAAATCTTCATAAGTATTACATGTCTGATCAATTTTAAAAGAAATGCCTGGCAGAAATAAGCATATCCCAATGACTTGTTCTATCACAAGGTCAAGAATGCAGGAATTTAAATGTTACAAACTGGTACATTTTCAGATTATAAATAATCATTTTACAAATTGCTAACAGCCTTTTAGTCAGTTACTTCTGTTGCCTGTTGACATACCTCTCAAGAGCTTATCATAAGAATTACAAAGGGGTTATGATGCAAAAATTGGGGAATAATTTTAAATAATGTTCTTACAAACTTAATAGTTACAAGAATAATAGATTTTATACCGACATGTATTTTCTGAAGAGCTAAAACTCAACTATCTGAAGTTATGTAATCCTAAATCTTTTGCCAGAAAACTATACATTTTATGAGGAACAGACCACAATATTGCTATAGGTTCATATGTAAGTACAAGGCAATCAGTCTGGAATCCTTTACAAGCCTTACAAAAATTCCTATTCAGAAGTAAACTTTAGCTTCTAGGAGGGCAAGACAAGATAAACTGGGGTTGAATTTGATGCCATGCGATTGATTATCTAGGTTTACCTTCAAAGGTGCTACTCTGCTTGACATGTAGAGCAAGTTTGTTCCAATGCTGAGGAATACATTGGGAATATGAATCTATCATGTCAATATGTCTAACATATCGGCTGATGATTACTTATGTGAGTATTTGAGGTATCATTAGTTCTGCAAAGCAATAAAAAGTCAAACAGGTTTGGATTTTTCATGGCTAAAGGCATCAGATCACTATGAAGGAGTCTTTAAGAGACTAAGTACAGAGAGCAGACTGGCAGTCTCTCCTGATAACTACAATTTTTAAGGCTGCTGATCATTTTATTTATGAATTTCTGAGGTCTGCCAAGCTGTGTGATGTTTAGACAAATACATGCCAAAAGGTGCATTTTATTCAATGATGTGTCTGTTAAGATATGAGTAAAGGATACTTCTTTGGATCTAATGACATGCTTCCCAAAATGCATTGAAAAGATCATGTTATAAGTGAAACTGTTGTGTGTTAGGTGAAACTGTTTTGTTATAGGCAAAAATGTGGACATTCTGTACAGTTCTGGACAGTTAAGATGTATGTCTCCTGGGATTGCTTAGTCCTATTAGTTATTCTGGTTGACATCTTGGAATTATAAGGAAGTTAGTTCTGATCTAAAGATATGTTTTATTCTGTATCCGAGTGTATCGCTCTGTGGTCTTAACAATGTAAGATCAAGGAGCAGCAACTGGTTTCAAAACATCTTCGTTCTGGTCCAGATGACAGTAACATGCATTTTGCATCTTCATGACTTCCTCAGGATGAACTGAAATTGGAATTCTTATTTTTGTGCAACAGTGGTTTTTTTTTTTTTTTTATTTTATTTTATTTTATTGTGGGGGGTTGAGAAACAGCTTAGAATTTTGTATATTCTCAGGCTTAGGTAACACAGAAGAAATAATATTTTATTTTGAGTCTTTTCTCAATTAACAGATGTGCAAGTGGTAACCCAACATGTTATAATAGAGTGCTTATTTATTCAAGTGTAGCTATGCAATATAATTGATTCATGCTAGCAGTAACATTTTCACAAAACTTTCAGGGGAATTCAGTAAAGCCTACATGGTCATTATTGACCATGTCCACATTGCAGTGTGATGCTCACATGGCCATAGAAAGTTTTAGATTCACTAAGCATCGTGTAGTGGCTCACACCACTGCACAATCATGGTAAAACCGTGACATGCTAATTATTGCAAAAGCAGGTGAATTGCATACTAATTAATCAATCTAACACTGTTTAGTTATTCAACTAGCTATAAAGCATCTGTGTAGACCCTGTACTGTTTTTTTTTTGTAGATTCCAAAACTTTTGGAATACAGACATGGAAAGGAGTCTATATGGACAGAATGCTAGGGGATGCTCCTGCTGTAATTTATTTGTATGTACTACATGTTGAAGCCAATGCTACTGCTGCTGCTAATAGGCATAGGCTGAGAAGGAGAAGAGTTTTCAGGCCCCATTTAACTTTTTGCAACCTACATGATGTGAAAATTCTGGAGTTCTTCATGTGGACAGAGACACATGTCAGGAACTCTGCAGCCTCAACTTAGACCCTGAGTTACCCCAGGGGAACCCATCCCAGCAGAGGCAAAGCATGTGTATCCCTTAGACTCTTAGCTACAGGTACCTTTCAGAGACCAACAGGGGACACGCCGGGGGTGTTACAGGCATCAGCATCCAGGATGCCCCACCAGTTCCTGAATGTTATGCTCCAATATGCCAGTGACCATATATATTTTCCTCATAGTTCTGAGAAGAGGGTCAGAAATATGAAGTTCTACCATGCAGTACACTACCCTGAAGTACTGGGTGCCATAATTTGCACACATGTAGAAATTATGGTACTACCCGGGGAACAAGGTAGGCTCCAGATTAATAAAACGAGCTACCACTCTGTCAACTGTAAAGTCATGTGTAATGCCAAGGGAATAATCATAAATGTGTGTGCAGGCAACCCTGACAGTTACCAGAAATCATATATCTAGTATACCTCTCAACTGTACCAGATGTTTACTAGAGATGATATCCCACTGGGGCATTTACTGGGTGATGCAGGCTAGGCACTGGAACTGTGGCCGATGACACCCATCAGAAATGCACACACACCCACAGAAGAATGCCAGAATGCCATAATGAGGCACCCAGTCAAACAAGAAATATCACACAGGGTTTTTGGGCTCCTGGATTCATGATTCTGGTGCCTTGATACATCGGGGGGAGCCCTGAACTACAATCCACAGACATGTACAGAAACATTCACAGTATGTGCCATGCTACACAACATAATTCTGAGAAAACAGCTTCAGCAGGATGAGCATGGGGAAGGGGCACACATCCCTCCAGCAATGCCAATCCCCCCACAGCCACAGGCAGATACAGAGTCAGAAGGGGAACCACCAGCTGCTGTTGGTGTATGCAGATGTATGTGTGATCAGTATGCCCTTGCACTGGCTAAGAGACAATGCATAGCACACTCACCTAGGGGCCTAAAACCTTCCTTCTACTCATATATACATATACTCATATACATATACTACCACTGATACCAGGCAACTCACACCATTTTTACTTCTCCATATATTGGCTGTGTACTGCTTGCATCAGACAGAGTCAGCCCTGAACTAAAACTATGTCAAATGCTGCATTTACAAGGTATGTCCTGAACCTGGAGTGTATTGCTTAATTATATGACTGTGCAGAATATACATGTATTTCACTACTTGGTCCAGTAAACTAGTAAAAGGTGGGAGATCTGTACAGAACTTACCTTAACATGTGACAGCAGAGACTAATTTGACTTATGTGTCCATTACTAAGTAGTAGGCCTCAGGCATCAAAGATTCATGCAGTCATACCTCTCAAAAGTACAGATGATCACTGCATATCCTCAGTTTAGCACCATATGTTTGTACTGAAAAATGATTAAAGTGAGAAGTTAGAAAGTAATGATACACATTATAGTTTCTGACTTCACAACCCTTACAAGTTCTTTCACTATAAATTTGGTAAATTTTGATGTTATCATCTGTCCAACATTCCAAGGCCAATATAAGTCAAAGGTACAATTACCAGTTCAACATTACAAATGCAAATATACTAAGTACTAAGTTAGCTATGCATGCTATGTATGAGAGACAAAGCTTTTGTATTCCTGAATACAAAAGTTAGAAACAGGGATATGGCACAGTTATCATCACTTGCACATGGTATTGTGTGGGGGGGCAGGAAGCCTAGGCTGACACAAAAGGTTGGTGACTGTGTGTGAATAAGAATGAGAAGAAGTAAGACATGTAAATAAACCAACAAATGGCCAGTGAGACAAAATGAGTAATTGCTGTCTGTGTTTGTATGGCTCCTCCAGGTGAACCTGGTGTGTAAGTGTCTGCATGAACCCAGCAAAGCTCTGTGCTGACTCTACACCTTGGTATGTTGGACAGGTGAAAGCCATGTATAATATAGGGGACAGTTCATCATTGGCATCCCTGGCCATAAGAACTGGGTCTGCCAGGAGTTGCACTGGGGCCTCCACACCCAAGGTCATATGCAGTGCTGCTACCTGAATGTGACTGAACATGACTGGGATGCCAAGGACCATTACCGCATGGCCTGCCATGTCTGGAATTGGACAGCACACTCACTGATTGATCAGAAGAAGTATTCCCTCTATGGGATTGTGATCAGGCATGGCCACATTGACTGACAGCAGATGATGTGGTTGACCTACACCCATGAGAATTCTGTTCCCATCTCAGTAGACAATCCATGACAGACACTGCTCATTCCATAACAGATATCCTTCAGTCATTACAGACACCCATCTTTCCAATGTGTTAGTCATCCAATTTAGTGAATTGGCACCATGGTGGAGGCAGTCACGCATGTCAGACTGTGCATTTGTCTGGAGCAAATATTGGAAGGTGCCTGTGCCTCCATGATAGCCTTGCACATATGTTGAGTGGCACAGGAAGAGGCAGTTGCAACAGGTGTATGAGGGGCAGCAATCGCAGTAGCCACACTTCCTTATCAATGTCCTCACCCTCCAAATGTCCAATATCTATGGGCTTATTGGACTGGGTAGGTGTAGGCCTACTGGCTGTGCCCCATGGAAATGTAGGGGATGGGTGCATGTCAATCTCAATGTCAGATTCAACCTCTGCACACCCTGACTGTGTCTCTGTTTGGCCACTGTCAAGATTGCATGTGAAGAAAAGAAAGAAACACAGGCATACATTAATACCTGCACTACTGCAGTGCAATATATGCTAACAAACTAACAGTGCTCCCACTATTATAGACAGTACAGCCATACACATAACATGCCTGAGATCAACATCACACATTACAAAATTTCTTTAATTTGCTCATCAATACTGACATAAAAATATTTGCCTTACCATCTGCAGATGACATACTGCTCTGTAGTCCAGACGGTCCTGGAAGAAGTTAAGTAAGAGTTAAGGGCAATATCATCACAATTAACAGTAACACAGGGGGTAATACAGTTACACCTTAATATGTCCATTAACTATAACTGCAACAAGAACATGGCTGACAACTCTAACCTAAGCTTTTAACTGTAACAATCTTCAATCTCCCCCAAAAAAGACGACACACAGTTAACTTATTGATTTCAATTGTTTTGCTTTATAACAGTATTCAAATGTTCAGATAGCAAAGCCTACCTGGAAGCTTCTCCTGGGATGTGCTTACTGTCTTGGAAACTGTTGCTCTGACATCCAGGACATGCTGTACTGCACTCTCATGGGAGCTGTCTGAATCTCTGATATTGGTCAGTAACTCTTTAATAGGGGTTAGTGGTGGTTCCCTATCTGCCCCTCCCCCAGTAACCATCTGGTCATGGCCCATTGCAGCTGCTCTCCTCCATGCATTTATGATCATGTCAGTATCCCTGTGGGGCACCTGCTCATATGTCTCACCATGGCCACCCATGACAATGACATTATCCACAATCTACTACCATATTTGCATCCTATGTGCTATATCTCCCCATCCCCTTTCCAGCAGAAAAGCACCATGTTTCTTAATGACAATCACTTGGTACTTGGCATCAGTGAAGGGGGTCTCTGTGGATTGACACTCCTAGGTTGCATACTCATAGGGTGTCTTAAAAGGCAACAGAAAGATAATGCACATAAATATCATACAACTACAAAATAACTTTCTGGATAAAACAGAAAAGGTAGTCACTCAGTATTACCCACTAGAGAGACGTAAGTCTAAAAATGTGAAATACTAACAGGCAGGATGTCAAACAAGGAGAGTAACAAGTGCAACATATCTTTGTTTGTGCCATAACAGTAACTCACCTTTGCCCCTCTCCACAAAAGAACAGTCCATCATTGTATGTGCCATAACAGTAACTCAGCTTTGCTCCACCCAATACCATCAGTCCATCCTTGTTTGTGCTATGACAGTAACTCACCTTTGCTTCCCCCAAAAGAGCAGTCCATCCTTGTTTGTGCAAGAACAGAAATGCAGCCTTGCTCCCCCAACCCAAAACAACAGGCAAATGACCTGTTTTGATCACAAACAATCTTTGAAATGCTAAAAGTGCATCAAAGGACCTGTGCCTGAAACATTTGTACATATTTATCACACAGCATTCCATTTTCATGTATTAGCAATCATATACACCTCTGAAATGGCTTGACAAACATGCCCATGCTATTAGCACACTTCTAACTAATGCATACAGATACAACTGTAAAGCCTTTGTTTCAGATTTTTCTTAAATACATTTCAGAATATGTAGTATGTGGGAGACAAAATGGAAGCATTCCTTCTGACGCTCAGTGCTCCTCTGTACAGATATATCTTGAAGACAAAGGGTGTTTGCAGTCTTCCAAACATATTCAACTCTCCACGCCATCAGTTTGCCTAGCTACACAGTTGTCTTTTTATATGGTGTAGATTTAGGGATGTTAGTGTGGTGAATATGCAAATGAGTCATGAACTCCTTAGAATTGCTGAATGCCCAAAATGTGGGTCCATGTAGAAGATGTAAACATTGTGCAGGCACTCACTCAGTGTTTGTTTTTAGTGGACTGCTCATGTGAATGACTAGTGGTTGGTAGAAGAAAAACACAACGTAGCACTGCAGGCTGCTTTACTTCCACTGGGTGTGTCAGGTTAAATCTACTAAGTATTAGATGTAAAGTTGGAAATGTAAGTAAGCAGCACACAAGTCACTGGTTGTGTTCTTTAGCATCATACCTTCCCTTCATTTGTTGGCAACCGCATATGGTATTATTTCCAGTTAATATCCTCACACATTTTAAGGCCAATGATATAGAATGGCTTACACATTATATGTCTCAGATTACTGGTCAGATAAATGAAGAATGACCAACAAACACAGAAATGTAAGGCAGATCTTGATAGTTGGCAAGCAATAATCATGGCAGGTTGTGTAATCACTAGGTGTACTGCATCCAAAACTAATACATGTACAAATAACACTTGTATTGTTTGATATCAGTGTAGACACTGTTGTAGTTGGTTGTGTGCATATTGATTTAAGTTCTTTGCTGCAAAGTTTTTTGTGTCAAAGAAGGATAAGGCACATATCCTGTGTTCTGAAGGTGCATTAGAGTGAGAGCTCTAATCCAGACCTATGTAGAAATATGTCATGTGTACTAACATTTTCTAGTGTGCATGTCATAAAATGCTTTTCCTCATTTTAAGTGCCTCAACCTTTTTTCATTTTTTTTTGGGGGGGACACTGTTTGCATGATACACCACTTAGCACAAAATGGACAATTGTCCAGAAGGGACCAAGAGAGAAGAAGGATTTTTTCAAGTTATACTATTAGGCATCGCACAAGCCCCCTATGTGACTTGGCACAGTGGTTAACACTGAGACCTTAAGAATGTCTGGTAAAAGAGGGAATGTCATGTTACTATTCCTGTGGTTGCAGGTATAAGTGCAGGGCAGCAGTATAGATGGTTCTGGGTTCTAGTACAGGGTGTGCAATCTTTGTTTTACAGTTGTGACATTGCAGTTTATAGCAATGAGCTGCAACACAGACAATAATTTTTCTCAACCTTCTAATGGCAGCAGGTATTATTTTAGGATGGTATACACACAGATCTGGGTTCAAATATAACATATTCCATGCACTTTTACTGTTGTTCAACTTCCCATTATAGTCACTGTCACTTATAACACTTGTATGAGAGTCAAGGCAGTAGTATTGTGTCAGTTATGTATTTATTTATCTATATATTATCACATTTATTCTCAAACGTATGACTGTGTTTATATTGTGTACTATATTCCTGTATGTATATTTCTGCTATCTGGACTGCCATGGCCTTCACATTTGTCCAACACACATACACAACTGCCTATACATACAATAACCTTGAATTTGCTTTGCTTACTATTGTTGCACCCTGCTTACCATCACACAAACATGGTGCTCAGAGGTGCACACTGCCAGGCACTGTGTTTGTATGATGGTAAGTGGAACATAACATTTTCAAACAGTGTGTGCACTCCCAGTAAATGAGATGACTGGAATTGGTCAAAAGCATCATTCTCCATTGTTCTAGATCTATGGCAGACATGGCAGGCAATTGTGGGGAAGGTGTCAGGTTTAGGGCACAGAGATGGGGTATCCAGGAGTGCAAGATTTTTATTGGACTACTAGTGAAGAAACACAATGCCAGACTTTTGCAGGGGGACTATTCTGGCTCCAAGTATAATTCAGAAGATTGGGATAGTTTAGCCCAGGCTGTATCCAGTGTCACCGGTGTCACCCGCACTGGTGAACAGTGTAGGCATCTCTACAATGACCTCAGGAGGAGGTAGAGGGATGCCCTCAACCATTGGATTGGGGAATTTTGGACTGCGGACATCTTACACCTGTATAAGTATCAACTACACAGAGTACTTGTAAGACTCAAAAGCTCAATATAGGCAAGACTGTTATTCATAATGGCATTCTGTTTTTTTCTGTTTTTCCATAGCTGCCAGGGACTGTAAGGTCAATGTATGAATCCATGGGGCTAGATTGGCAAGGATGAGGGAAGCATGTGGTATATATGCAGCAGAACAGTAGTGTTATTCTAGCATTAAAAGTTAAAGATAGCTTTTTGGTATTTTATAGAGTTGTATCAGTTTGAGCATGCATAGCTAAACTGCAAAATCAGGTATGCATGCAGTAGTCTGTAATACAAACCAAGTTGAGCATGCATATCTCAACTGTAAAAGCAAGTATGCATGCACTAGTCTGTAGCACAAACCAAGAGTACAATATTAGACTTTAGTTGGAGTTTTTGGGTTCAAACACTGCGCTTCCCAACTATACAATACTAATTCTTCAGGTATGTGTAACGTAAAAGCTCCATATCAGTGGCACACATGCCCTGCTGTAAACTGTAATCTGTATAATTGAAAAATGCATATGTGCTATATATGCATATGTCAAGGAGTAGCTGCTGCAATTTGTAGTATAGTGTGCATCTCTTAGAAACTGGTAGTCTTAAAAGTAAAATTTATCTGTTAGGAGTTGATAGTCTTAGAAGTAAAAGTTAAGATAACAGAGTCAGTTAATTGTATCAATGTACTGTATGTCACATATGATGGTACTAATGTACTAATTCCCCAACATTCTACTCTCTTTCTTTCTCTGTCTCAAGCAAAAAAAAAAAAAAAAAAAAAAAAAAAATGGACACCTGTCCCACAAAAAAAAAAAAAAAAATCATCCCATACATAGCTGTCCATTTCACACATCTTGCTTGACACACTTGATTCAGTTAACTTGGCTATACAACATGAATGTGTTGTGGTGACCCTTCACTTTGGAGGTGACAGTCCAAATTCAGTTAAAATTTGGTAGATATATTCTCTTTACACTGTTAAAGAAATTGATAGCTATGGTTCTTTCTTATGTCTCTCTAGCACATTCCTGCCCTACTTTTTCTTTGCTCACCCCCCACACTGCTTGCTGCCCATTTCACTACTGTCTTATCTTCACAATTTATTTCTTTAATGCATTATTGCGTGATAGTGTGCATTACACACCAACATGCAGTAACAGTAATGCTAAAGTAGTTAAATGTATTACATACTGCTGTATTCAAACCCAGTATCATTTGGCCCTAAAAAGGAATGTGTCATTGCATTAACTGCATTAACATGTGCTGCCACAGAGTCAGTTAAGTAGCAGTTGTATTCCAAGGCCGTAATACTAACTGTCAGACTTTCTTCTTCAATCTGCTTCCTCCCCATTTCACCACTTTCATATCTAACCAGTTTTAACACCTTTAATCTGGTCAAAAAATAAAATCACAACCAAAACACATAAGTTCAAGAAAAAATGACTGATTCCTTCACTTTCTTGGCTCCATGTTTGTGAGAAGGTGAGCATCATGCACCAATGTGCAATGATGGTGAACGGCAGCAAAATGCAGCAACACATCTTGTATAAATAAGTCATGTCATTGCATTATCAGTCTGCAATGAAAAATATTTTAAAGTACTAGATACATCTGCATTAAAGCCCATTACCATATGGGCCAAAAAAGGAATATTTCAATGCATTAACACATGCTGCCACAAAGTCAGGTAAGCCGCAGAAGTATTTCATAGAGTCAGTACTAACTGTCAGGCTTTAGCAATGCATCTCATGTCTGTGCACTGTTTACTTATATCCAAATGTGTATCTCACAAGTGTATGCACTTTGCTAACCATTGTGCAAACCTCCTGCTCACCGGACTATGGAAATGTTTATATTATGCTGTATTACTGTTATTTACTGTCCATTTCCTGTGCATGATATGAAGTTACATGAGTAAACATTACAATCTGAGGGCCTAATCTAACAATATGTCACATATTTACAACACATCCAGCTGTTTTCGCATTCCCCCAAGCACTGAAACCCTTGTGTCTCAGTACTTTTCCCACACTTATATCAAGCACAGTATAAAATGTAATATCAAATGTCATGCGCTATGCAATGCACATCAATATGTTAACATACAGCTATTTATCCATATGCCTAAAAAAATCGTATTTGCAATGCTATAGAAGAAATCAGCATGGACCATATTCATAGTGACATAGGTGACATAGCCATTTTGTTTTTGTCAAGGGTACATATTGCTTACTAAACCTTGTGGACTTCTTGAATACTGACACCACAGAACTGGATGATGGATAAAAGGATATACTGTCTATGTTGATTTATCCAAGGCCTTTGTCACCATCACCCCATTCATATGTCATAGTGAAGATCTACCGTATGGGAATTAAGTCATGCAGTAATACAGGGATAGGCATCTGATGCACTGAAATAACATACACTTTCAATGTTGGGGATTGTACCTCCCCCAGTAGCCAACTACCATTGTAATACTAGAAGAATCTGTGGTGGACCCTGAAATGTTTGTAAACTACTTCATTGAAGCACAGGAAATGGTAGCTAGCCTGTGGTTTATCAAGTCTGCAGATAACTGGGTGCACTAATATAGAGTCCCCCAGTGACAGTAAAATATTACAGAAGGAGCTGCCACACACAAATGATTGGTGCCAAACTCACAGAGTGAACCTTAAAGCATACAATGCCTCATTGTCCCCTTTGACAATTATGTACCGCTGCTATTTATGGTATACATAGCACATCTCTAAGCTCAAACACAGTGTTGTGAGACATGGGAACACATGTTGATAGTAATCTACACTTTCATCACTATGTCTCCATGGTGGCGACACACACATTCTGCATTGTGTACATTATACACATTAACATCACATCTAAGACCAGGGTGGTCAGACATCTGCTGTACTCTACACTTATCAAGCCAGTAACTGAGTACAATGGTCCCTTCTTCCTGTACCTCACCAGACACCTGCAGGAATTAGAGAAAACACAGGGCTGTGCCTGGGAGACTCCATGGCTTCCAAACATGACATATATGGAAAGACTGAAATACCTGTCACTGTACTCAGTATCATGCTGAGTGGTGACTTATGCCTGACCTATGGAGCAGTATCAGACCCTGCTCTACTGGAAATGATGCACATCTTCAAATCAAATGGGACAAGAATAACTTGGCCCAGGGTTCTCAACCTATCATGTGACATAAGCAGAAGAAACTGGGAAGACAGATATATCCCCCAAGAACTCACACTCCTCTGTAATAGGCTCACAAATGAGTGTAAATCAGTGCTCCTCAATTACCCTGTTCAAAAGCAACCTTTACTACTAGTTGTGTGATTGTAACGTTGCCTTTATGTTGGGACCTATGTTCCTCATAGACAGTGCCAGTTGCTGCTGCTGACAAACATCACTCTGCTAACAGTGACCATCCAACTATTCTCAATAAAGTTACCTGTTTTTTTTTTTTTTTTTTTTTGCACAGCTACACTTCTAAATAATGTACAGCCATTAGGCTAGTAGCCTCCTATGTACATATGAAGCTTTGAGCCTATGCAGGCCTCCCAACATTTTGTCTCCCACATGACTTGCTGATATCATTTACTATAAGATCATCTGCAGTTTTGTAAAAGTCAGACTTGTGCTGTGCTGCTTGTGTAATGCACTGTGTTCAGTAGTCTATGTACTGAGATAGGTAGGGGTTCTGTACACACTCTAGTTAACTGAGCATGTGCCTGTATCTGTACAGAAGAAAAGAAGTGTGTATCCTGCCGTTACTGCTCCAAACCCATGGACTGACAGTATTTTGATGCTTGCACATGCCTACTCATCCATTTCATGCAAGCCACCCAACTTCTCCTTTATAGCATGCACTGTTGATGTCATCCACTATAAGTTGACCTGCAACCATGTGATAATCAGACGTATGTCGTGGCACTTGCATAAACTATTCATTTCTGCACTCTGTGTACCTTAGATAAATAGGAGTTCTGTTCTCACTGCTGTAAACTGTGTCTGTGTGTGTATGTGTGTGTGTGTGTGTGTGTGTGTGTGTGTGTGTGTGTGTGTGTGTGTGTGTGTGTGTGTCTGTGTGTGTGTGGGTGTGAGAAAGCTGTTGCTTAGCATTTCACAGAGCATTTTACACCAACATGTGGGAAACTGCTTTATTCTCCTCAACAACACTCAGCTATAAAATGTCTGAGACACTGCAAGCTGGACTTGAGCTGTGGTGCTTGTGTAAAGTTTTGTGCTCTGTAGTCTGTGTACTTAGATAGGTAGGGGTTCTATTTTCACTGCAGTCAACTGTGTGTGTGTGTGTGTGTGTGTGTGTGTGTGTGTGTGTGTGTGTGTGTGTGTGCACTTGCTTGACAGTAGAGAATGTATTTTACAATAGCATGTGGGACATTGCTTTCATCATCTTCTTCTCAATGGACTGTGCCAATTTGCAGATGTGCTGTGTACACATCAGGGCAGGGTTAGAGGTGTCCTGCAGCCCAGGCACAATTCAGTTCATCCTTTCCAATACAGATTTCAGGAAGAGTGCTTTCAGTATGCTCACATACATCATGGCATGGTTTGTAGTACCTGTATCTTCTTGGTGTAAAATCCTAATGGTCTGTCCAGCTGCTGTGGGTGTCTGGTGAGGTATATGCAAAATGAAGTATTATACTGTATTAGTGTTGAGATGATGTTTGAGTACAGTGCTGTTATATCCTCCTCAGATCTGAATACAATGGATTGTCTTCTCAAGTGCATGACATAGCCTTTCTATAGCACTGTGGACACTTGAGCAAAGTTCAGATTGCTATCTATGTGCATCCCAATTATTGCATCACTGGTTTCAGCATAGAGGGGACTGTTGTCAATGGTGTATTTATCAGGCAATTCCACTTTGCATAAGGCACAAGTCTTGACACATTCTGTATTTATTATTAGACCATGTGGCATTGGCACCTATCATTTGTGTGTTAGTCCCTCTTGTACTATAGTCACATCAGCATCAGTGATGGAATCAATGATGGCAACCAACAGGCACGGATCAGCAAACTTAATAAGTTAAGGTTGTATTTTGTAGCCTGGACTGTTGAGAAATAGATTCCTAACAGTATAGGGCCCAGCACAGATCCTTGGGGTACACCATTTATTTTATTTTATTTTATTTTACATTTGTTGACCGGGCTAGTCTAGCTGGATACATGTCCATTTTCAGTAGAGGCCCGGGGAGAAAAGCTCCAAAAAAAACCCAAAAAGAATAGAAAATCCATACATACATAGGAGTTAAATCTTAACAAGAACTAAAAAAGCAGTTGTTACAATTTTATATATATATCTATATATATCTATATATATATATATATATATATATATATATATAAATATATATATATATATATATATATATATATAAGACACATTAGTCTAAGCAAGGAATAGAACTAGCAGTAATAATCAATGGGTATAGTATTTGAGATACAATATCTATGTATACATGCATTATATTTATAATAACATGGTAGTCAGAAATTATTAGGTATTAGAGTAGTTGTAATTTGAAAGGAAAAAAGTTAGTCAAGGTTAGTACAGGAGCAGAGCCAGTGTGTCTTAAGAAAGAGCTTTAGATTCTTTTCAAAGAGTGGCAGTGACATTTTTGAAGTGAGATCAGTGGGTAGTAAATTCCATAGTTTTCCTACAGAGTTAGAGTACAGGGAGTCACCTGCTGAGTGATTGGATCTTGAAGTATTAAACAGCAGTTTATTGGAGGAATGTAAGTTCTCATTGTTATTATAAGGTGTAATGATTTAGAGAGTGTAGGGGTGTTGGTGGGCTTATACAGGGCCTTGTGGACAATGGGAAGCTGTAGAAATTGAAGCTGGTTGTGAAATTCTAGCCAGTCTAGTTGTTTTAGATTCAGACAGTGATGGGTTCTGAATGGAGAGCCTGTGGCAAACCTAGCAATATTATTATCGGACGTGGCCAGTTTGTTGAGGTTGTTTTTAGATAAATTAGTATATATAGGGGAGGCATAGAATAGGGTTGAGATTAAGTGGGTTCTGGCTGTAACAGCCCTAGCTGTTGGAGTTAGAAAGGGCTTAATTCTGTAAAGGGATCCCAGTTTTTTGTTCATTAATTTTATTGTATTGTTAATGTGGGTATCAAAGTTGAGGTGGTAGTCAATTGTTATTCCTAAGAGTTTAGTGGTTGGGTCGGGAGAAATGATAGTGCCATCATTTGATAAAAGTGTGAGGTGGATGGGAGTTGATTTTCAGGTTGGAGTGGAAAGTAACAATTTCGTTTTCTTGGGGTTAAGGAGGAGGCAGCGGTTTGAAAACCATTGTTCTACAGTATTGAAAGCTTTTTGGGTAAGAGTTTTTAGTTCAGTTTGGAGGTGGCTGTACAAATAATAGTAGAGTCATCTGCATATTGAATGCAGGTGGCGTGTGGTGTAGCTGTTTGAAGGTCATTAATATAAATGGAAAAAAGGAGTGGACCAAAAATGGAGCCCTGAGGAACACCGAGGGAGATAGGAAGGTTATTAGATAGTTTATTGTGCCAAAGTACCGCCTGTTGACGGTTTTCAAGGTAAGATTTAAACCAATTCATGGCTTGGGGATCAAATGAGAGGCATTTCAGTATGTGTAGGAGGAGTTGGTGATTAACCATGTCAAAGGCTTTAGATAAATCAATGAAGACTGCAGAGGAAAGATTATTGTTGTTGCGGTTTTTGTTAATGGTGTCTGTGAAGGATAGCAGAGCAGTGGTGGTACTGTGGAAAGGACTGAAACCATGTTGACAGTTGGCAAGCAAGTTGTGATAGAGAAGGTGTGAAAATAATTGCTTATGGATGCATTTTTCCATTATTTTTGCAAGGGGAGATAGCAAGACTATTGGACGGAAGTTAGAATACTTGTTGGAGTGTCCTCATTTATGTAGTGGAATGATATGGGACATTTTCCAGATAGATGGGATAGTTCCTTCATTTATGGTTCTGTTGATCAGAATAGAGATGGGGTAAGCTATGACTTTAGTTCCTTTTTGCAGGAATTCTGCTGAGAGTTGGTCAGCTGATGGT
This sequence comes from Protopterus annectens, assembly GCF_019279795.1. Lineage (NCBI taxonomy): Eukaryota > Metazoa > Chordata > Ceratodontiformes > Protopteridae > Protopterus > Protopterus annectens. The sequence goes on along the minus strand of NC_056734.1, from coordinate 25,172,090 downwards.
GTGGTAGGCTTTAATTTTAGGAGAAGGGAACAGATGAAAGAAGTAGACACTGGTTGTAAATGGAAAGGTGGAGGTAGGATGGTGGTAGACCTTGGCAGATTTGAGGTGTCAGGAGAAAGATGGCTAGCAAGATTTTGGATAGCATCAGTGAAAAAAGAATTGAAGGCATTAGTAGTATGTGAGGGATTGTCAGGATTAGAGCCTAATGGGTTGGGTGTGATAGATTGGCCTGGGTAAAGAAGTTTGCTAATGCTAGACCAGAATTTTTGTGGTGCATTGTAGTAGGTTTGCTGTGTTTGAAGGTAAAAGTTCTTTTTGTCTAATAGGATGGCTTTTTTGGTATTATTTCTGTGTTGTTTAAAGGTTTGGTGATCTGAGGGTGTTTTAGTCACGCGCCATTTTGCCCAGGATTTATTTCTGAGAAGGATTTTTTGCCTGGTATTATTGGTGAGCCAAGGTGCTGGGTTAGTTTTATATCTAACTGAGCGTGGTGGGGCGTGATGATTCAGGATTGCTAGGAATATTGTATTAAAGTATTCTATGGCTTCATTAACTGGAAGAAATTTAAATGGTGACCAATTACATTGTTTGAGTTCAGTTTGGAAAAGTTCTGAGTTGAAGTGTTTTTTGTGCGTATTGTTCTATAGGAGAGTGGGAAAGTTAGGTTTGTCTTATGTCTAATAATATAGGTTAGTGAATGGTCACTGAGGTCATCTGGGAAGGTACCTGCTTTATATGTTTGCTGAGGATTATTTTTAAGAATCCAGTCTAAGGTACTGTCTTTGTTGTTGGTTCTATTAGTTCTGGTAGGGGAGTTAGTTGTTTGTGAGAAGCCATAAAGGTTAATATGTGTGGTCGGGTGTATATTACTACAGGTTATCCAGTCTACTTTGAAATCTCCTAATACTATGGTTTCTTGTGGGGGATTGATTGAAAACCAGTTAAGGATATTTTCAAGTGTAGTGATGTTATTAACTGGGAGAAGGTATATACAGATAATGTTTATGGACGTATGTGTGTTGATTTGAAGTTTAGTGATAAGTATTTCAGCACTATTGTTTGATGGTGGATTAAAGTTTAGAGTAGTAACCTGAAGTTCTGCTTTATAAAGGATTGCTACCCCTCCTCCCTTTTTGACTGTATGGTCAAATCTAATGATATTGTACCCTGGTGGAGTGACTTCATTGTCTTTAACAGTAGGTTTTAGCCAAGTTTCAGATAGGCATAAGATGTCAAATAAGTGGACATCTAAAAGGGCATGAAGTTGAGCAATTTTGTTGCCAATGCTACGTATATTGAGGTGAGCTATAGATAGTGAGAGGTGGTTTGGTGATTGGGTTATTAGTTTTATTTGGGTTGCAGGTTGGAGTGTTAAGGGTATTGTTTGGGCCTGGGTTAAGGTGAATATCCCCATCTAGTATTAAGTGTAGCAGTATAATGTGTTTAGGGATGAGAGGCTTATGATAGAAGTCAATTACTTTTCTAGTGTTCTGGTTGGTATACTTAATAGGAGTTATTCTATGGTATTTGGCAAGTATATAGCTAGGTTTAGATATAAGGTTAAGAAATGTTGGATAGATAGTTAATGGTGCTGTGGAAGTATGTTTAGAGGGGAAGAGAAGCATAGAGTATAGTGGATGTTCATTGAAGGTTAAGAGACAGGCAGTAGTTAGTGAGGGTAAGAGAGAGAGAGTAAGAGTAAGACTTGTAGTTAATACGGGTTAGTTGGTTTAGACATTATATTTGTTTGGGATGTAGAGAGAAAAGTAACTGGCAGAGTACTTTAAGCAGGTATAGAGAATTATTAAATAGGTGGGGTGCTGTTGCAAGGAGGGTTAAGAGGTGAGTTAAAAGAAGGTGTGATGAGATAGTGGTGTTTGGGGGAGGTAATTATGTAAACAGTTTGATTGGTGTGAATGTGATGTGGGTGTGTCTATGGAGGAATAAATGTAGGAGCACTGGGGGCGGGTGTTAATTGGGGGCAGGGTAGGGGAGCGGAGTGAGCCCCCAGGGCGAACGGAGAGGGAAGAGACACGAGAGTGGATTGTCAGGGGTGACAATCAGTGAGGAATGAAAAATATGCAGGTAAACCATTGGTAACAGCTGCAGTGGTAGAGGTTGATTTAACAACTTTCACAGTATGTGGTCTATCAATGAGGATATTGGTTAACAATCCAGTGGAGTAAGTGTTAATCCCCAGCTGGAAGAGTTTGTCAAACCCTAGGACAGAACAAGATAGGCAGTATGCACTGTGTTACCTTCATGCAGGCCTATCACACAGAAATAATGGGATGTGACAACATCACAGATCACCTGTAGTGTGACTCAGAACAGACACCTACCTGACATGGTGTGATACACACTTCAACACACCCTTCAGATGGACTATGTTTCCATAGAAGGCTGTAGATTGACATGCATATATCTGAGTGAGCTAGGGACAGCACTTGTTGCATGCATGTATAGACACATCCTGACTCTCCTGATCTGTGAGGTAGATCAACATGTCATCACAGACCTTTTCTAAATGGACACTAGTAATATCCTGTCTGTGTGAAACAGACATGTGTGTGTTTTTGGTGTTGCAACTCTCTATGTCTGTTCCATCTGTTAGATGTCCTCAAAGATCAATATCCTGTGGAAATTAAAAATGACAAGGCAGTCGACAGGCATCTACACTGAGGTATTCACTCCACAATGACAGATGTGGACATCAACACCTATATCAACAAGTGGGTAGAACAGTGGATCACACATGTGGTATCTAAATATGTAGAAATATGTGAAGTGACCTAACTCTCATGGCCAGTGATCAAGTATGTTCATCAGGGCTGCCTGCTAGGCCCTTTCCTGCCTATGATTGAAATCACAGATGTCAAGAAATACATACAAATCCTGCGTCCCAACAGCTGTCTGGAGGACTACAGATTGTGGAGAATCATTGACTCCAACTGTGCTATTGGTGTAATAAAGACAGTATCAGCACACATTAAAGATTACTGCTACGGTCATGACAACACATGAGATGGAAAAAAAACATGTGGGGGTTTGTTTTGTTATGTGAACAAATGCACAAACCAAGGATCATGTAGATGTAACACCCTAACAGCAGATAACTTGTTTTGCAGCCTTTTCCCTCGGATATATGGTATGTGGAATGTCCAACAGCATGTGTCCACAGTGCTGAGTACTCCCTTGTATGTAACACAGCTACTGAGTATGTGCAAGACATCCACCCGACAGGCCATAGTACCTTCATAGTTCACCATCTTCACCATACCAATACTTGAGTACAATGTACCCTTCCTCATGTCACCATGCACATCTTCCAGTGATGTGTAACTGAAGTGTACCACCTTTGTCACTGTGAGCTGTAACACATCTATTTTTGCATACTGAGATATTAGATTTGTTGCATAAACATTATGGTGTGATGGCACAGAACCCCCCCCCCCCATCAAGGTATAATACGTATGCATGTGTGATATCTGTTCCATGATGCACTCATGACATACATAGTTGTTTAATGACATTGACTGCATGGTTTAAATTTGTGACAGTGCAGATTGTGCCACATATACTGTGTGTGTGTATATATATATATATATATATATATATATATATATATATATATATATATATATATATATCTGCCATGTACACCAGTCCATTAGCGTATAGTGATCATATGCTAATATGTCCTAATAGGTGTATACGTGCGTTGGTGCAGAACCATCTACGCTCACTCATAAACACATATGTTGCATCAGAGGCATGTGTATTACTAGTGGTATTATTCTGATATTGTCCACTGTTGTGAGTGATGCTTTTATCATGAGTCATGAGACTGTATCTGTATCTTACTTGTTGGAAGCCTCTGCTGACAATACAAGCATACACAAGCAAATCAGTTTGCAACGCTTCACAATAAGTAGCCAACCCCAATTGTATTTAACATCCATACCACATATCCTCTCCATTGTTCATGTCTGGATGCTTATATCACACAGACATCCTTCACTGTTATGTCACCATGTGTGACAGTCACATCATATACATTTGTCACTGTGCAGTCTGTATTATGCCATGTGAAGATGTGATTAGTGTTCCTGCTGCAACTGTCTTCCTTTTACATTTCCTCATGTATGGCATATTACAATGTTTCACCTGTCCTACTTCCCATTGTTCATCCCTAAACTTCATCTGTGTGTCCCTATTCAATAAACACACCTGCAATAACTGTTTCTTATAAACAATAGTCCATGTACCCTTACAGATCATTGACACAACTTGTACAGATGGCCTGGAATGGGATTCCACAATACTCAGCACTATATACACTGTTCTGTCCTGTGCTTGTAACATAATACATTAATATATGAAAAACCCTGGTGGTCCTTGTGACATTCCACACAATCTCACTGGTCCAGTATGCAGAAGTATACACATACACTGACCTGTCCTGATATACTGTCCTGTTCACACAATATAATACGTTAATATATGAAAAACCCTTGTGGTCTTTGCGGCATTCCATGCAATCCTGCTAGCCCAGTCTCCTGGAGTGTACATGTACACTGTCCTATCCTGTACCTATAACCTAATATATTAATAAATGAAAAATCCGGGTGGTCCGTGTGACATTCCATGCAATCCCTCTAGCCCTGTATGCTGGAGTGTACACATACACTGTCCTGTCCTGTACCCGTAACATAATGCATTAATACATTAATATATGGAAAACCCTGGTGGTCCTTGTGACATTCCACAAATCTAACTAGCCTAGTATGCTGGAGTGTACATATACACTGTCCTGTCCTGTACCCGTAACATAATGCATTAATACATTAATATATGGAAAACCCTGGCGGTCCTTGTGACATTCCACAAATCTAACTAGCCCAGTATGCTGGAGTGTACATATACACTGTCCTGTCCTGTACCCGTAACATAATGCATTAATACATTAATATATGGAAAAGCCTGGCGGTCCTTGTGACATTCCACAAATCTAACTAGCCTAGTATGCTGGAGTGTACATATACACTGTCCTGTCCTGTACCCGTAACATAATGCATTAATACATTAATATATGGAAAACCCTGGCGGTCCTTGTGACATTCCACAAATCTAACTAGCCTAGTATGCTGGAGTGTACACATACACTGTCCTGTCAGTTTGCTGTCCATGCTGCTTTACACAGGTTCCTGGCCACCAGAAAACCCTGGTTACTTACATTTGAAGGCAAGCTGTGGCATGAATATTCATGAAGTGCTTCTGCTCGCCATGCAAACACATAAACTCCATGTAGGCTTCAAGTGAAGCCTACACAGAGTTTATTGAATCCCAGGGTTTATCTTTAAGATAATGCTTTTAACTTCTCTATTGCACTGTCAGTATCTTGAAGTGGCTGTGACATGTTTGCAGTGCCATTCTTATATAAATTTGTTAAAATCCCTGACTGTGAAATTGAAAACCATTTTGAGAATATGGATATCTAATATATTTTACTTTGAAAAATTGTATTGTTATTTACATTTATTAATATGTGAATGACCAGCAGCAACGTCCAATTCTTAGTTGAGCTCTGGGGAGGTAACTCCAAATAAAAAGAGAAGGAAAAATAAGATGATAAAATATATGCAAGAAATGTAATAAAGCATTCACGGATTACATGCAAAGCAGAATAAGTAAATATATCCATAAACTTCTCACTTCACAGTAATTATTTTTAGTATATTGACACTAATAGATGGAGAACATAATGCCTAACAGAACAATTAGAACAGAGGCTGTACAATAAAAATATAATAGGAAGGAAAAATGTAGAAGGGATAAGTAGAGATAGGGAGAAGAAGAGCAATGATACTGGGAAAAGGAGCAGACTAGAAAAATAGTTTTATAAAGTAGACATAAACAGTAAGTACTAACTAAAATATATCATAATGCTGCATGCAATGCACTCATTTTAATAAGACAGTAAAGGCTAAACTTGTGCTAATTTTATAATTCTGACTTTGGAATACAGTGCATGCAGCAATGCAATATATTAGTGAAAAAATATTAGGAAAAGTGACCTATTGATGGTACTGCATCTGTATATCAAATTCTTATGAAAATGTAAATTTGTAAGTTATAGGAATTTACAGCAGTCTTGTGATTATTTTATCTAATGGGAATGTACTCCAACATTTAACAACAGGCATAGAGAACAAGGATTCTCTGACACTGTGTTCTCTTATTTTGGCTATATAGGTAACAAAATTAGATATAAGAGGGTAATTATCTTCCTCTATCAAGCATAGTCATACAGATGTGAGGAAATTATTAAATTCTTACCAACAAATATTTGAAACAAAAAGTAGTAGTAGGTAAAATCTTAATGACATGCAGTTAAACAGGCAATTTTATTGTAAGATTGTTCCACGTTATTAAGCTGGTTCAGAGATGAGAGACTTACAAAGAAAAATGATATTGCATACAAACTAGCGGTTGCAACTCTTACATTATAACTAGCAGTTGCAACACTTACATTATTTGCTAGTAATGAATTTGTTCTCTATATCTTGTCTGTTCTGATAATATTATTTACAACTGTCTTCTTTATGTGACAGTAGATGCATAACTGTTTGTTTTGAGGTAATCCAAGAGTTTTGGGTGAGTGAACCTATTCAGACAGTGACAGATCAGATAAAAGGATCAAAACACCACATTTTGTGTTGATTCATAGCTTTATAGGTTGATTCAGTTTTTTTATGGAGACTGGATTTTATTTAGACAGGCTTCTGTTTTGTATTCAGTCATTGTATTCAGTCATTGTTCATGTGGGTGTGAATGACCTGAGATGCACCTCCCTAGACTACATGAAAAGAGACATGGTGGAGCTCTTGGATTACGTGGCGCAGGCAAGTATGACCCTAGCCCTGAGCAGTAAGCTACAGTCACCCAGAATGATACCATAGTACAAAAAAAAAAATGATTGACTTCAACAATTGGCTAAGTTTCTGCTGTCTTTCTAAGGGGATCCATTATCCGTCTGCATAGGATATCATGATGGGCAGACCTCGATGCTTTTCCAGAGATGGCCTGCATCTGTCACCCCTGGGTTTCTGGGTACTGGTTAGGGCTCTTGCTACCCCTATAGTGCCTTTTTTAGATGGTGTTCCAAAGACCAAATTATCACATTAACAGCTATAAGTAAATGCAATCTGAGTGTCATGCTGCTCAGTACTAGAAGCTTAAATCTCAAGATGCACTCGCTCGAAGCACTCCTCAAAATGGAGAGCATTGACATTTGTGCTGTAATGGAGACCTGGTTTAAAGTGGCAGAAAGCACCCCTGCTCTACCAGGCTATAAATCATTCCACACCTTTCGGCCCCGAAACATGGTGTGAAACTCCAAAGGCTATGGTGTCTCCATATTCATAAAGGATATGTATACCTCTACACTAGTAGCCCAGCATAATGTATTTGAGATACTTCAGGTACAACTAACATTGGGTAAGACGGCGAGCCAGGTCATAGCCTGCTATAGGTCCCCAACCATGTCCCTAGACTCTCACTCCAGGTTCCTAAGCACCCTGGAATCTGTCAAGGTCCAAACCAACGCTCTCATACTTGGAAACTTCAACTACCTCTCTTTCAATTGGGAAAACTACTCAAGCACCAATACACTGGCCCAATGCTTCCTGGAATTAATCAATTCCAATGCCTTGGACCAGCTCATTCTGATTCCCACTAGAGGAAGCAACATCCTTGACCTGGTTATTGCTAATATGGATGACCATTGCTCTTCACCATTAGTCAATCCCTCCCTGGTCTGATCTCACCATAAACTAATCATCGTGGAAATCTACATCTCACCCCCCCCCCCCACAAAGGTAACCACCTTGAAAAACTTCACCAAAGCTGACTTTGGGCTCCTAAAAACAGAGTTGGCTAACTTCACTGCACCCATGCCAATGGAAAATAGCTGCATGACTGCTGAATCATACACCAATGCACTGTACGAACACATACAGTACATAAATGCATGGAACTAGCCATACCCAACAGAACCAAGACACTCTCCTCCAAAAAAATGAAGCCAATCTGGTGGTCTCCTGCCATTAATAAACTCTACAACAGAAGGAAGAAACTGTTGCAGAAAAAGGTGAAGTCCCAAGACTGGAAAAACTCCCTTATTAGCCTCAACAAAAAGTTGAGATCCCTCATCAAATACTTCAAAGCCAGCTATAAAAGCAGAATTGCGGCAGACACTAAAAACAATCACAAAAACTTCTATAGTTATATTGAGAACCTGCATGGCAATACCCAGATTTGCTCTGAGTTACTGCACAATGATACCTCCTATACTGAGCCAACAGATATTACCAACATACTGGTTGATAGATTCAGTGCCAACTTTACCCCTCTCTGCCCCCCTAAAGGACTAATCACAATCCCGGCCAAAAATACAGCTTCCATGGGACCCGATAATATCCCTGACTGTGTTCTACATGAACTACAAAGTGAACTGGTATCAGATCTGTGTGCCCTGTTCAGTCACAGACTCAACTCAGGCTTTGTCCGTACCGAATAGCATACTGCTACAGTCATCTCTCTCCATAAAGGGGGAGTGACTACAGACCATGGGAATTATAGCCCCATTAGCCTGACAAGTCTGATACGTAAAGCTATGGAGTGCATCATCATGGACCTGATTAGAAAAGGTATAGGAAATCTCCAAACACTAGACCCCATGCAATTTGGTTTTGTGAAAGAGAGATCATGTCCACTCAGCCTGGTTGACTTCTAATGAGTCAGTCACCAGGGCTGTGGATGAAGGTAAGGCAGTGCATAAAGCATATGTTGATCTGGCCAAGGCCTTTGATACTATTCCTCACTCAGGAATTATTGATAAAATCATCAAACTAGGCATCAACCCCTATATCACTAGGTGGGTTGCAAACTGGCTCACAGATAGAACACACAGTGTGAAAGTAGTGGACTCCAAGTCAGACTGCCGACCAGTCATGAGTGGAGTCCCACAGGAATTGATCTTAGGTCCTCTCCTGTTCAGCATCTACTTCTCAGAAATCCAGGCCAACACAAAGAGACTCTGGCTGACCAAGTTCGCAGATGACTGCAAGCTGGGAGCCATTATTAACTCCGTAAGTGATGCAGACATCCTAAAAAATGGCCTCACTGAGACCAATGACTGGTATCAAAAACATGGCCTTAAGCTTAATGCCAAAAAATGTGTCATCATCCCCTTTGGTAAAAACTTAGTTCCCACTAATTACCACATCGATGGGAGCCGACTGAACACTGAAGGCATTATAAGAGATCTGGGGATGCAGGTTGACAGCAACCTCTTCTTTGACCACCAGATTGCCACTGTGGTCAGAAAGTTCTTCTGTGTGGCACATCTCATTACCAAGGGTTTTGCATCCAAGAAGAAAGAGGTTATCATCTCTCTCTCTACTCTTCCCTCATTAGATGAATCATTGAGTATAATGCCCCATTTGGCATATACCTCAGTAGAAAACCTGCAACAGCTGGAGAGAAGTGCCTCATGAAGAGGATTCCAGGCATTAAACTCATGTCCTACAAGGACAGACTCGAAAGACTCCAGCTATTCTCTGTCTCATATTGCCTACATAGAAACGGTCTCTGCTTGACTTACAAAGCCATATCTGATCCAGCTCTGTTAGAAAGGCTACATCTAAACATATCCCAATCCCTCCTCACTACATGCTCCAGAGACCTCAACCTCATTACCACAATCAACAGAACATGCTGGAGGGACAGGTTCCTCACCCAGAGACTGCCCATACTCTGGAACAGACTTCCCACACATGTAAAGTAGAGCACCTCACTCTCCCTCTTCAAGAGAAATCTTGATGAGTGGATCCATAATAGAAAGTGGCTCTACTTGATAAAGGTAATGGGAACTAACATCAGGCTGCATGATGTCAAGCACTTCAATGGGTTAGGTGTGTAAAGGTTACAGGGCCATTAGCATAGTACACAGGGTCCATATCATATGTTCGAAGTTTTATACCATCAAACTTAAAATATCGAATTTAAATGTTCGAAGTTATAAAACTTCGAACATATGTTAAACCCCCCCCAAAACTAACGGCTATAGGCAAGGAGGGCAAGCCCCTCTGCACCCCTCACACTCCCTGCTCTTTAAATATACCAACTCCGAGACCGCACTACAGTGCAGTAAGGGGAATCTTCTCTTTACCGCACTATAGTATGGTCTCAGAGTTGGCATATTTAAAGAGCGGGGGGTGTGGGGTACAGGAGGAATTGCCCCCTCCTTTTTTTCTTAATTATATGTTTGATGTTGGAAACTTTGAACATTTAAATTCGATTATTTAATGTTCAAAGTTTTCAAACTTTGAACATATAATATAGACCTTAGTACACACCTATGAATGTATGAAATTATATTAAGGGTTTTCCTAGAAATATCATTAATGGATTTATATGGGAATGTTTGCATAGCTACAGTGCTGTAGGCTGTAGTTTAGGACAAAAGACATAGAACTGACTTTGAATGTATGTAAAAAGATAATTTCTGCATAGCTAGGACTTGTACTCATGGAAGGAATTTCACAGACAGAATTAAGATAATTGGTGTATTCAGGGAAAATTACAATGGCAGAATTCTTGATATATTATATCAATTTTCATTTCCAATGTTATCAGATACCTTTTTATTTATAAGTTATATATAAGAGTATGCAACCTGCTTTTGGCACTTTTGTGAGCAGAACTACTTTGGATGATGATGATGACAAGAAACCTGAATAAATAAATGCCTTAATTTCAAAATATTGCATGCTAACTTTGTGGCACTTTATTACACACTTCAAGTGCATCCATTACAGCTAGCCAATTCCTTTATTAAATTAGAACACAGAAAGGGATTTCAGAAAAAGTGGTATAGAAATGGGCTAAATTCAAGAAAAATAGGTTTATCAGTGTCAGTGACACAATAGATAGCACATTTGCTGTTGGCATAGGAAGACCAGAAGGCTATGAGTTCTATTCCAACTCCAGGTGCTTGGACTGTGGACAGCAGTGCAGGATTATGGGGTGCTGCACTCCTCAGTGTCTCATACTTTGTCCTTTCCTTTTTATACCATATATACTTTCTTTCTTAATTTATAGGCACATATGCACACATTTATATTTCTTACTAGTAATCATTTTTCTTTTAATATCTTTGTTGTTATTCCTCCATAAGTGACCCACACTCCTTTTTCCACAGCCATAACCCAATTTTTTGCAATATATATGTCAAGTTCTTTTCAAATTGAATAGAATTTCATTCAGTCTTTCACTCCAAATAACCCATATTGCATAAAATATATTCTTATCTACCCTTGTCACTTAGTCTTTCCTATTATTTTCACTTCCATACACAATCATATTCATCTCTGTATTTTTATGTCAATATTCTCAAAAATATTTTCTTCATAAAACTTTTTCCAGAGTTTCACCACTCTTTTACATTTCAAAAAACATGGTCTGTTATCTCTTCCTTCCCACAAAATAAAAACACTTTTTATTTCATTGTTATGTGGCAAATTCTACTTTATCAGTTACTTACTTATTGCCAGTCTAAATAGTAAATCCTGATTATCTGCTGTCTCACTACACCATCTGTGCTTACTTTATGTCTTTAATAACTTCTTCTGATATATTTTCCCATGAATTTACATATTACTGTTTTATCACATTATTAGCCACATCCTTTTATTTTTCTCTATGTCATCAATATTTATTTTCCATGTTAGTATTTTTTGATTATTTTTAGTTTCTCCAATTATATTTTCTTTTTTTTCTTCTTTTTTTCCCTTGTTCTAATCATTATATTTAAACCTATTAAATTTCTGGTCTCTTCCTTTACCCACTTTAATACTCTACATAAGTTTATAGAAGCAATATAAAAAACTGAATTTAGTTACTCCAATCCAGATTCATCTTTACTCATATACAACATATCCATTTTCACTAGGTTTCATCTTGAAGCCTATATGAAAGAAAATACCAATTGCTCAATTTTCTTTTCATATTTTTTGGGATCATATTAACATTCAACATAATATATTATTTTTCCCACTAACACTGAATTTACCAGATAAGCCCTTTTTCTAAATGCTAATCCATACATCCTCCACAGAAGACCTATTTCTTTAATTTCTCTTATCAAAGTCTCCCACATCACTTTTCCCAAATTTTATTGCTAGCAAAGACATTTCATTTTATCACATCATCCAAACACTTACTTACCTTTATTCAAAGTCATTCCCATTTCCTTTAAACATCCATTCAGACAAAACAACAATTCCCTTATCCATAGTTTGTTCTTAGAAACTAGAACTATATTGTCTGCATATGTCAGCACTACTGGTATCACTACCTCTTTTTGCATCACATAGCTATCATTTTTTTTTTCATTTTGCAAGCTACTTTACTCACTATCAACTCATCACTAATGCAAACAATATTCCACTCATGAGGCATCCTTGCCATATACTCTTCGTCATGCATATTTATTTACTCAGTCACCCATTCCTTATTATTACCACCCTCACTCTATTATTCTGACATGTTGATATGCAAATTTTTCTAATGCTGTTACCTAGACTTTACTTCTCCATAACATCCCACAAAAATTTGTGTCTCAGTGTACCAACTGCCTAGCGAATATCACCTACCATAGGTTTCACATCATCCCTTTTACTTATTGCATCATTTACAGTTTCTGTAATAACCAATAATATTTTTGACATCTCTTTGCTTTTGTAACATATATACTTTTTCTGTAAAATCCCTCATTCTAACTTCCATTCTTTTCTGTATTTTACATAAATAGTATATACTCTGTGTTATTTAGATTGATGAGTCTCTAATTTTTTATTTCATTCTTCTCATCTTTGTTCCAAATAAATGTTCATATCTCACTGTATAACACTTCACAAATAAATCCTTCCTTCAACTATTCATTCAGTACATTTACAAAATACTCTATCCAGTCCATTATTTTCTTGTGCATTCCATACCAAATACCATCTGGGCCTAATACTGAGTCAACATTTACTTTTCTAAGTACTTCTTCAAATTCACTTATAGTAATTTCTCTTTCAAATTCTTCCTTATCTCATTCTGGAAATGTCTTTACTACCCATTCTCACTTGTTTTCCATCCTTATATTTTTATACATATTTTCTATATGCTGAACTACAATTTTCATAATTTGCTATTGTTTTTTTTTAATCTCTCCTTTTACATTTTGAATTTCTCTTATTATAATGATATCATCTTTTACTATTTTACTAAAATATACAGATACCTCTCCCTTTGACCCTTGTAAATATTATCCTTACCTAAACAGTAATGGCTTATTTTTTTCTTCTTAATTTATTTTCTATATTTCATTTTGGGGCTACTTCTAAATACTGAAATCTGAAAATCATGAAGACTACAATCCTGAGATGAGAATCCCAAACCAGGAAACATTGAATGACTGATGTTTAATCAGGGCAAGTAAACACTTGTCCAAAACAAACACGAACACACACTGCACCATCTAAAAACCACCTTCGCCCCCAGACCCCCATAACTATATATACCAAATCCAGGACCATGCTACAGTGGATGAAGGGTATAATTCCCCATGTTTGGCAAGTGTTTACTTGCCCTGGTTAAACTTCAGCCATTTGGTGTTTTCTGCTTTGGGATTCTCGTCTTGAGATTGTCATCGTCATGATTTTCGGAAGTCGAGATATAGCAGGGGACCCTTCATTTTCCATATCATAATGCTCTTGTGTATTATTCTCTAAATTTTCTAATGTTTTTCTTTTGGCTTTTCCTGGTTAGGGGTCGCCACAGTGGAACTCCGGTCCGCTAATGATTGCCAATCAAGTTTTATGGTGCTGAGGTGTCAGCCCGATACCCAACCTTCAATGAAGGCACACCCATTCACGCATGTCTTTCGAATGCCACTTGACTGTGAGGAGGACATGCAGACTCCACACAGAAGGTGCTCCAGCCGAGAATCGAACGGGAGACCCTCTTGCTGTGAGGCGACAATGCTACTGCTGCACCACTGCGGCTTCCATTCTCTAAATTTTCTAATACATTTCTATAAATAATCCCACACTTCAGTTTCTGATATCATTCTCCCCTATGAAAGATACTTTTATACTTCCATTTAAGTTCAATCCACTACTCACACCAGTTTTTGTAGAAGTCATTCATAGTTATGTATTTTCATAATTGTAATACTTCCTGCTCTCCAATACCATCCCATAATTTCTTATACATTCTTTCGATTTCCTAATTTATTTTAATGTACTTGATTTCTTCCATCAACTCCATCCATACTGCTAAAAGGTCTGAAAAACCCATCACAACTGTATCACTATCTGTTACTTCCAAGTCCTCCAATAATATAACATAATCAATTTCAGATCCATGTCGCCCTTCTATATGTCATTTGACTTTTGCTCCACATGACCAGTTTACTGAATTTTATCACATTATCTATTTTAAGTATTTCATCATCCTTTAAGCCACAATTAAAGTTCCATGCAATTATAATTTTCATGTTGACCACAGCAGTCTTATATCTGATTAAACAAATTCTCTCTTTTCTTGTTAGTAATATATACATACAATGCTGTAATTCTATAAACATGTTCTCTCCACCTCATATTCACAAAAAACTCCCATCCTTAACAATGTTACATCTAGTATTTTTATTGTTTTTATACAACACAGCCATTCCAGAGCAGCTTTCACTTCCTCAATTCCAAATTATAATTTCATCCCACAATCTTTCTGTTTGCAGTTTTTCTTCATGTTTCAGGAATCTTACTTCTTCTAACAGAATAGTATCCACATCACATTTAGCACACCAATCCAATTATCCCTATCCTTCTTAGAATGTCAGTAATACTGTTCACATTTCCTGAAAGTACTCTAAAGTTTTGTTTATTTATTTTTCATTTTCCCCTATTAAATATTTCCTGGGTTTATGTACAAATAATCGTTGATTATCTGAATCACATTTTTCACTGGCAAGAACTTAAAAAATATTAGTGTCAATCCTTTCTCTTGATTTCTTTTCTTGTATGCCATCTGTCTTCTCCATGCTTTTTCTTCTTTACCTTTTTCACCTTCTCCCTAGCCTCTTGTCCTTCTTTGTATCTTTTCTTCTCTTTCCCCTCCTTCTTCATTGTTTACTGATTGCTCATGACAATCCAAAAATGTGTGCCTTTTTTACACAGAATGCATTCAGCCACACCCCTGCTTGCAGTATGTCTTTTCTCCCCACACTAGTTACATTGTATCTTGCTGCAATCATTAATTAAATGAGAATGTTTTCAAAAAAGAAACAAGATTTAGGCTGGCCATCATATCTTAAGGTCCCTCTATGACCAGCCACAAAAAGAACAAATGACATGTGTTCCACCGTGTTTTTTTTTTTCACATTTCAAATCAGCTTCCAATCTCCTCCCTCTATTCCATAAGTTTCTCTCATCTCTAAATGTCACAGTGTTACCAATAATTTCACGTAAACCGTGCATGTGTTTTTAACATCCTCTTCTTCCAGTTTATCAGTTGTAAACTGCAAAGTAACATTTTTTTTTAATTTAAGATACTATGAGAAAACAAATAATTATTCCATGGATAAATGTCCTTCCTTCTGGTACACAGTTTGAGAGATTTCATCATCAGTCCTTCAGTTTCAAGTATTGAGTCTCTGTTCTTATATGTATAAAGGACCACATTTCTTGAGCTTTAAAACCTAGAACAGTTATTAACTTGTCCCATATATAACGTTTGTCTAACAAAGTGTCATTTCTGTTCTTATTCTCGCAGTTGGTCTGCTCTTAAACAAAAAAACAAAAAAAAAAAAAAAAAAACTGTTTTGTTGCTGTTCTCCTTTTGTGTCTGCTTTCACTGTTGCTTATGTTTAAATTACTGTGTTATCAGTTGCCCCACAACCAGATTGCCATCTGGATCATCCTGCTTGATTATTTTCAACAAAACATCATCTGCAAGTCCTCATGATGCCAGTTCTGTTATCTGCACCACTTTGGCAGATTCACTTACTTCATTATTCATTGAGACAACACACAGGCATGTTTATCTGTATTCTGATATTCAAATCGAACAAATTTTGTCTCTGAATTCACATTTCTATCTCTAAAATCTCCATAGCTTTTCTCTCCTCCTTTGTATTGCTGCTTCCCTAACACCTCTTCCTTACTGCTATTGGAGCCCTCTGGCACTTTTTAGCAGCTCCTGAGAGTAGGGTTATTTCCCTAATGCTATGGCCAAATTTCCCCTAGTAGTAGAAGTATCACTTCTGGTCTCCCCTGGAAAGAGGCCACTAGCCTAGAAGGACTATCCCAGACAATAATGGATACATAAATAAATAAGTAAAGAAATAAACAAATAAATAAATATAGGCGGCTATATACAAATGCTAGAAATTTGAGAGGAAAACTGGTAACTTGGCATGACAGCTGTTTATAATATAATGCAGATACTAAAGTTGTTACCAAGACCTAGTATTGGGATACATAGTGGATTTCCAAATTACATTGCTACTGGGAATTCAATTGTTAAAGAAGTTTAACAGAGGGTACAGTAGGTGGGTATCAGTATTAGTAAATGATGCTGTATGTTATACTGAGTTTAGTATACACCCAAATAAAAAGAATCTTATGTGTTATGTATTATATATAATATAAAATATTAAAATGTAATCATTATTTTACTGGCTGTATACAGAGAGTCATGAATTAATATTAAAATACTTGAAACATTTTTGACCAACCCATCTCCAGAAATGAGTAACAATGTTACAATAGTAGGGGACTTTAACTTATCCCATCTCTTTACCAATAAAACCCGAGAAGGGCAAATAGTTGAAACTCATTCATAATCTATTATGCAATATTGTTTTATGGCAAATTATACATACTCCAGCAAGAGGAATAACACTCTATATTGAGTGTGTTTATTTTGAATTGTTGTAATTCAGCATACAAACTCCTTCCACCTATTCTTGATTGTGATCATAAATAGTTATGGTGAACCTTTCCCTTTAATTGTCACTTGGCACAAGCTAGATAAGAAGTTAAATGCAGGCAGTATAAATGTATTTTAGATTGCAATTACATTAATAAGAAACTAATGTCTATTTCTGGTTATCTATGTTTCTGAAACAAAATGAAATAGAGAAATGTGAATTGTTATGGAAAGTCTTTATGGCTGGCAGAAAGATATACAGATTTATAGACCCATTGGTGTGAACTAGGTTAATGACTGCTGGAGCATTTTTACACATAGCCATGTACACCAAATCTTTAACAAAATCTGATACCCTTGGTAGTGTAAGCAAGAATTTGAGACATGAACACTTCCAAGTAGAGGCCTGGGAGATGAAGCAATTGCAGGCTACCTGAGACCATTAGAGACACATCTGCCAAATCAAGGACAAATTTCCCATTCCCCATCTAGTTATCCAAGCTACACTTGAATTGGGTTAGGGAGGAAGTCTGCTTCACATGGCTGGGGAGCATGTTCCAGAGAAGGGATACTGTCTGGGATACATACCTGTCTCTTCAGCAAGTCCTATTTGTATTGCAGGCAAAGTTTAGATCTTTAAAATGGAAAATTTTGGTGATGTATGTTCTGTGGATAAGCAGAATGTCCATCGTAGTGGGGTCCAACAATGTCTTGTATGATAGACATCGATCTCACCTAATTAGACTGCAAGAGATGGAATACTCGGATAGGGCATTGAGGCAGTCTGCACAGTACATGTTATGTATGCCCTGTCTTCTTTTACTGTGGTATCTCTGTGGGCATTTCATTTACTGGGTATGCTTGGTTAGATACATACCAAATGTTGCATTGTACTCAATGATCAACCTAATGATTGCGGAATACAGTATAACAATGATCTTCTTTAACCTAGACGCCATACCTTTGTTTATAAGTTAAACAATGAAGAATGATTTCCTCACTACTGTAGACATGTGATGGTCAAAGGTTACATTATAATCCATGTGTGTCTCCAACTCATTAACTGCTAGGTATACTCTTAGGGGGGTGTTGTCAATGTGATAATTATTAGGGGTTGTTTACTACCTGAAGGATACCGTTATGCATGTCTAGGCATTTAGTTTTAGTCCATGGCTCTGACATCAGTTATTTGTCTATGTCAATCTTTCTTGGAGAACATTAGTGTTGATGGGGGAATCTATGACTACTCCTGATTTGCAATTGTCTGCAAATTTTGTCAGCCACAAGCCATTGACATTGGCTTTGACATCAGAGAAGTAGATGCCAAAAAGGAGTGTTCCTAGGACCAATCCGTGAGGAACTACACTGGTGACTGGCCTCTTTGTACAGTGGTCTGCCCAATTCTAACTTCCAGGGTCCTGTCTGTGAGCCAGCAAACTATCCATTGGATGACACAAAGTTTTATGCCTAACCTCCTGAGTTTGTCAACAATACCAGTGTGGTGTATTATGTTAAATGCCTTGGATAAGTCAAGGCAGCCAGAGTGAATCATTTTGCCCTTGCCCATTCCTTTGATGGCCTTCTCAAGGAAGTTCACCAGGTTGACTAAGCATGACTTGCCCTTAATGAAAAAGTGGGTTATGCCCAGTGTTTGTTGGTTTCTTAAGTCATTATTGATCATGTCCATGATAACTAATTCCATAGATTTGCATATGAGACTAATGAGACTTATTAATCTGTAGTCTCCATGGCCATAGATGACCCGCCTTTCTAAAGATGGATGACAGTTGCTATTCTTCATTTATAAGGCATGAACCTCATTTGGTGTCTATGATTAAAATATGTTTCATGCTATTTAGAAGTCAGTCAGTGATATTGTCTGGGCCAATCAATCCATTGTTATTGACCTTAGAGAGAGCATTGTGGACCTGTTCCTTAATGATATTGTTGAAGTTATATCTGATGGCATTTCTTGAGGGAAGACTGTGAGGGGGGGGAGAGGGGTAAAGTTAGAGCTGAATTTGTCTCCTTCAGTGTAGGTGGCTTCATTAATGGTGAGCTCTGCATACAATTGTGTACTGCTTTTGAGGTTGTGGACATAGCTAAAGAATGTCTTCTGGTTGTCCTTGTTCTGGGAGGCCAGATTTATCTCATATTTGTCTTTGGTAGACTTTATATGTTAGTTGAGTTGTTTGCTTGATGAGAGTGTATTTATCCTGATTGTTGCTACAGCTTCAATTTTCCATAATTTTCCTACTTCTGTTTTACAGCCTATTGATGCCGTGATTCCATGAGGGCGGCTTGTTTTTTTTACTTAGTTCTGTACTTATTCCTGGTGGATACATCTGCCTCTATGCAGCTATTAACATTCTTGTTTATAGGGTTTCTGTGAAAAGTTCCATGTAGGCAGCAATGTTCTCATGGTTATGGGCTGCTTTAAATGTTGCCAGATTATCACTTAATAGTAGGATGTTAAAATAGAAAAGTTCCTGAACATTCCAGGATTAGCCATTCTGTGGTCTAACTTTAGCAGCGAGGACATTACTTTAGGCGGTGCAGCTCTCTCCCATATTAGTGAGGATCAGATCCAGTATGTTTGTGCCCTTGGATGGCATATTGCCAATCTGTTCCAGGCAGCTGGCATTTACAATGTTTAGGAATCTCTGCACCTGCATGTTTGTTGGCACATGTGATTCCCAGTTAATAGTGGGATAATCAAATTAATTAATGAATATGGCATTGGGTTGAATAGTAAGTTTCTCCATTAAGCTTAAATATGGGTTATGGGCTTCCTTGCTCATACATCAGGACCTGTAACTTGCAGGAAGTGGTATGGAATTTTGTCTATGGTGATTTGAATGTGGAGAACTTCAAGAGCCATGGGCTCAAGCTTAATGCCAAGAAATGTATAGTTATCCCTTATGGAAAAAAACATGTACCCATGAATTACCACATAGGTGGCAGTACATTAACATCGAAAGTGTGATGAAAGACTTAGGGACACAGGTGGACAGTGGTCTTACTTTCCATAACCACATCACCACAACTGTCAGGAAATCCTTCTATGTGGCACACCTCATCACTAAGTGCTTTTCATCCAGGAAAAAAGGAGGTCATTGTCCCACTGTACTTATCCCTCATTAGACCCATTATAGAGTATAATGCCCCGTTTGGTATGTACCTCACAAGACATCTGCAACAGCTGGAAAGGCCACAGAAATACCTCACTAAAAGAATCACAGGCCTAAAGCAGCTGCCATATGCTGACCGTCTAAAAAACTCCAGCTATACTCTGTGGCATATCATCTACTCCGAGGCAATATCTGCTTAACATACAAGGCCATGTCAAACCCTGAACTGTTGGACATGCTCCACTTAAAGAAATCCCAATCCCTCAGAGATACACGCTCCAGGGATCTAAACCTTGTCATCACAATGAACAAAACATGCTGGAGGGATAGGTTCCTGACCCAGAGACTCCCCATACTCTGGAATAGACTGCCCATACATGTCAAGCAGAGCGCCTCCTTGGCCCTCTTCAAAAGGAACCTTGATGATTGGATGGGAGATAGGAAATTCACCCTGGGGATCATGTCAGTTGCCTTGCTAGACAGAGGTCCAGAGAAGTAAATATTGTGGAAAGAAATATCCAGGGAATTGTTATGGCTAGGCTTGTATAGGCCCTAGGGCTGATAGCCTAGTACCAACCTATGAACCTATGAACCTAAGAGCATCTTCCTGTTTGACCAGCCTTGAGGCATCTTTATTTTTGATATAAATCAAGACACTTCCGTCTTTAGTCCCTGCCTCTGTAGTAGCTGCTCTAAAAGTGTGGAAAGCAGTATAGGCTGCTGGGGTGCTCTACACAGCTTTAAACTATGTCTCAGTGACTGCACAGATGTCTGCTCCCTGTAGGGTGAGTAGTGCTTGTAGTGAGAGGAATTCCTTGTTTAGACTCCTATCCCTGAGCAGTAGCACTTTTAGATTTTATAGGTCAGAAGGATTGTCAGGTAGACATTGCATAGAAAAGGTACTTCAGAGTCATACAGGTGCTTGTGGTCCAATGATCTGAGAGTGGATGCATAATATAACAGATCTTGGCCCCTGACAAACAACTGACCTAGACTTTCTCCTTACTCAACCTGGTGAAAGGTACATCAATGTGTCTCAGAGAGGAGTCTCCATTGTCCAGAAAGTTAGCACATGGGGTGGCTTGCCTTATGGACATTGATGCAGAAGCTGCATGAGATGTGGCTGTATCTCTGATCTGATTTTTTGAAAAAGTGTTGCTGAAGGTATTTATTATGTGTGCTGCATCTAGGAATCCTTTTTAGGAAGATTACATTTAATTGCTTCAGCATATTTGGGTCAATGTATTTGGCTCATCTTTGTGTGATGGGTGCAATATGTGTGCAACTGTCTGACTGACATTAGAAGAATCATTATTTGTGCAACTTTATGAATCATTTTCTACATGAATGAGTGACTTTCTGCCCTTTCAAATACGTAAAATGCACATGGCTTGAACGTGTGACTGTTGGGCTTCTAATTCATTACTGCTCTGTACTGGTCTATAATTGTATACATTTCATTAATTTAGTCATAAACAACTGTTCACACACCATTCAATTCAAAAATCTGAGCTCTTGAAGTAACTCAGTTTTAAGTAAAAGATTGTATGTTTAATTTTTATAGTCACAGTACTTTTACTGACTAACTAGTATTATCGTTTGGCCAGAGAATGTCAATAACAGCGACTTGCAACTTTTTTATGCATATATGAAGCTTGAGTCTCTAAATTCACTCTAAGTCAGGATGGTACATTAGGCACAATAGACAGTCTTAGAATTAACATGTTTACCATCAATATATTGTCGCCTCACAGTAAGACGCTGTCTGGTTCGATTCTTAGCTAGACCGTCTTCTGCGTGGAGACATGTGTGAATGGTCGTACCTTCGTTGAAGGATGTGTGTCAGGGCTGGCAACTCGGCACGTAAAAATCAACTGCCAATCATTAGCGGACTGGAGTTCCACTGTGGTGACCCCTAACCGGGAAAAGCCGAAAGACACAGCAACAACCATCAATATACAGGCCAAGATGTCCAATTTCAAGATGACCATTTCTCAGAATATTCCATTTTACATACCCACAGGTAATAATCCAGCTATTATTGAAGACCTCTTTTGTTGGTGTTCCTCAACCTTTAGTCAAGAAATAATAATCATGGGGGATTTCAACACTGACTGGCAGACATGCACCTCAGAAAATCCTTCATACTTTATTAACCTGCATGGCTACAGCCAAACAATACAATCCCTTATCAGACTCGACAAACAATAGCAAAAAAGAATCTATCCTAGACTGGACACTTACAAATTAACCCACCCTATGTCATCAATCTGGCTGTCTCACTGACAATCTAAGGGATCATCTACCAACTTACCTTCTCAGGCACTGCATTTTTCCTACTAAAAACATCAATTACAAACTCATTTGTAACAAAAGACACTTCACCCTTGAAGTCTTCAAAAGCCTTTTGCAACAATGTGACTGCTCTCCTTTAAAATATCTGCACCTTGACTCTACTGTGGGATACTTCAATGACAAATTCGTCAACAACCTAAACAATGTAGCTCCCCTTAGAAAAATCCATTCTAGTGCCAAGCACTTACCATGACATTAATGACACCTAGCAGCTTCTCAAATAGAGAAACTGAGCCAGGTGTCATTATCATGAAACCAAATCAAGCCTCCCTTCTCACCTACCATAAGTTAAGATACCTAGACAAAAAATTACATGGCAAAAGACATACCATGCTACAATGCAAAAAAAAAAAAAAACACCAAAATAAGCCCCATATGTTTTGGGTTACCATTAAACAACTGCTTATGTCATGGCAGACCACAAACCCAGCTCTAACCACAACAAATTCTTCAGATAGTGTTGCCTCACAATTTAATTCTCACTTTATCAACTATCCCCCATTAAAAGCAACAACAAAACTCCTAAATATTCCTAATAGATTAGAAGACACCATTAACTAATTTTCAATCAAACCAGTTCAAATTAACACCATCAAAAACATCTTTCCAAATTTAAGTTCTCATCCTTCGTAGCTGACCAACTCCCTAATGAATTTCTCAAATAGTCAGCAGATGCTATCTACTACCCTATATCTTTTCTAATAAACTGGTCCATTGCATAGCAGTACATCCCCAACCTCTGAAAAGTCTCATATATCATCCCCCTCACAAAGCCAGCACATCGATTGAGGTTTCGAGCTATAGGCCAATTGATATTCTTCCACCCATAGCTAAGATACTAGAGAAATGCAGATACACACAACTTCTCAACTGTCTGCTAACCTATAACCTACTGTCTACATCCCAACATGGTTTCAGATCTAAGCATTGTACAACAACTGCCATTTTAGCTTTAGAAGCTCCATTAATCAGCTTAGAAATAACAACCATCACATTGCTTTTATCTTTCTTAGTAAGTCTAAGGCCTTTGATACTGTATCTCACCAAAAGCTACTGAATAAGATAGTTTCCTTAAACCTAACCCAACCAGCCCTGCTCTGATTTCTTAGCTACTTAACTGACTGCCAACAGGCAGTTAAGTGGCAAAATGAATTCTCCACTCTATTACCTGTCTCATTAGGGTTTCCCCAAGGCACATTTCTTGGTCCACTGCTCTTGACTATATTCATCAATGAGCTCAACACACCACCCAGCATGCAACCATTATTTAATACACAGATAACTCCTCACTAATATGTTCAGCTCCATCCCTACCAGAAAACCTACAAACAACCTAGCAATCTCTCCTAGATGATAACAAATCTGTCTCAGAATCTCAACTAGTGCTCAAGCCTAATAAAACAAAGCTCAAGCTCTTCATTAATAGCAAAATACCAGATCCTTATCCCTCCTTCTCAATCTACTCAGTCAATAAAACAAAAATGTAATCAATCCAGCACACCAAATTCCTTGGAGTCACAATTGACAACAGTCTTAAATTTGACAAACACCTTATTCTAACCATCAAAAAAGGTCCAAATTAAACTGGGCTCTCTGTACTGAGTCAAGACATATCTTACAGATACCACTAGACATTCCATAGCCAGGACTCATCTCCTGTCTACCCTTCTATACACATCACCATTATTCACTAATCATAGAAAATCTGATCTAAATAAACTGGAGTCTTGTTACAGCAAAATAGCTGGATTTGCTACTAACCTTCCTTACGGATCACACCTCTGCACAGCACTTTATCAATTACAATGGACTGAGCTACCAAATCTCCTAACAGTCAACCAGCTTACTTTGTTTCACTCTATGCTACACCATCCAGACAACTGCCCAGTACTCAGTAACTTAGTGGAGCCATACTCAAACTCCAGATCCTTAAGATCTTCTAACAGACTACTACTCAAAGTAACTAAATCTAATACTTTTCACTGAGACTCTCTATTCTCCCACCAAATATCAAAATCCTGGAACTCCACCCTAGACACACCCTAGACAATGCTATATACTAACAATACATCCAAATTCAAACTATTACTAAAGGAACACTTAACTAGCAACTGACTCTGCTCCTGCACTAATCCAGGGACATCTTACTTCTCTTCCTTGTCTTACAATCAAACAATCCCTTCTCTTACTGAATTCTAACAACCACACCATCCCTTCTCTTACCTAACTACAAACCCATTCTTCCTCTTACCTAATTTATAATCCCTTTCAGCCTACATATGCTTCCTACAGCTCAGACTTCTCTCTATTTCAAGTTTCTTCCACTTCCACTTATTCTCTCCTTCATGCAGTCCACCTCAATATTGCTTTAGCATACACAAAGCCATGGTGGTGCAGCGGTAGCATTGCCGCTTCACAGCAAGAGGTTCTCCCATTCGATTCTCGGCTGGAGTGCCTTCTGTGTGGAGTTTGCATGTCCTCACCGCGGTTAAGTATTGTTCGAAAGAAATGCGTGAATGGGCATGCCTTCGTTGAAGGTTGGGTGTCGAGCTGGCATCTTGCCACTTTAAAAATCTACTGCCAATCATTAGTGGACCAGAGTTCCGCTGTGGCGGCCCCTAACCGGGAAAAGCCGAAAGAAAAACAATGACTGTGAATAAGTAAGGGTGTTTTTTTTTTGTTTTTTCTCTTTAATCGGAGCTTTTTAGATTTTGAACTATGTTCTATAATTTATTTTGCATTTGTATCTAGGTTCTGTAATGTTTCTTTTTATTCTATGGTTTTTAGTTTGTTTGTAATGGAGCTTTTCTCCCCAGGCCTCCACTGAAAATGGGCCATCTGGCCCAGTTGGACATTCCTGATAAACAAATGTAAAATAAAATAAATAAATAATTTTCTCTGAGGTTTGTCAGTCTTGGAATTCATATCTATATAAGTTTATTGTGTGAAGGGCTTGCCACCTTTATTGTGGGGTGCAGTAGGGCTTTCCCCTTGGAAAAACAGTTTAAAGAAGAGAGATGTTTGGTATTCACACTTCTGCATGTTCATTCTTTTTTTTTTCAGTGTGTCAACACTCAGTATTACTAGTGTACACATTTCAACAGGGAGTTATAGATATTTTTGTTTTCCATTATCTGGTGGCAGCACATTGTGTAACACTTGTTATTGCTAACTTTATCTGTGTTTATTTGCATGCTACCCCTTCTGGATTGTAATTTATACCAAAATCCACCACCCAATGTCCAAGGAATGGATATATGTTTTTCAGCATAGTGTAGCGGAGCAACAACTTTAGCATTACTTGGTCACAATTCTTTGGGAAAGGGTGGTTTTATCTGGCTGGGTGGGAAATTTGTGAATGGAGATGTAAAGGTGTTCAGTGTCAAAGCCACACATATGTGTGGCACATGTCTGTGGCACTTATGCATTAGGTGCTTTTGTATGAGGGTGTTGTGTAGCATGTTTTACTTTTATGAATCATTTTGTTATCAGAGGGGCACACTGTGCATGTCTCTTTATTGAACTGTGAACTTTGTTAATTAATATGGTGGATGGTTTGTTATGTAGGCATTGCGGGAAGAATAGAGTAAAACCAATGTTATCAGCATTTTGGCTTTCATCATTTCCTGAGCTGCCATTCCAAAGGTGGCTGTTATTGATTAACAATATACTGCAGATTACTCAGAATAATGAAGTCTCCCTTGATGCAGAACTGAGGAAAAGTGGTCAGTTACATTTCATAAAAGCAGAAAATACAGTAAGAACAGCTGTAATAGTGGAATTAAGTTTGCCTAATGCACACATACTCTGAAATACTTCAGAACAGATATGCAGGAGGATTCAGTAAGCCCTACACTGCCATTTTTTACCATGTGCACATCAGTTTAGATTAAGTAAGTGCCTTATAGAGGTGCACTCCTCGCTGCAAACAAGATAAATACTATGGCATGCCAATTACAGCATAAGTGGCTCAATTGCATGCTAATCAAACACACTGGAGCTATTCAACAAGCTATAAAGCATCCGTGTAGACTCTGTGCTGGTTTTTCCTGGGAATTCCAAAACTTTTGGAATACAGCCATGGAAATCATTCTACATGGACAGAATGTTAGGGCTGCTGCTGCTGCTTTAATTCATTTGTATGTGCTACAGACTGAAGCCAACACTGTTGCTGCTACTAATAGGCCTAGGCTGAGAAGGAAAATAATTTTTAGGCACCATTTAACTTTTCGCAGCCTACAAAATGTGGAAATTGTAGAGCTCTACAGGGTGGACAGGGACACACACTACAGGAACGCTTTGAGCTGTGCTATCCTCAACTCAGAGCCAGAGCCAACTGAGGAGAACCCATCCCAGTGGAGAAAAAGGTATGCGTAGCCCTTCAAATCTTAGCTGCAGGTACCTTTCAGAGATCAACAGGGGACATGATGGTGATGTTACATGCATCAGCATACAGTATCCTCCACCAATTCCTGAATGCTATGCTCCAACATGTCAGTGATAACATATATTTTCCTCATAGTTCTGAAGAGGGGCCAGAAATGTGCAGGAGTCCTAACATGTAGTACATGGGTGCCATAGATAGCACACATGTAGATATGATGGCATCACTTGGGGAGTAGGGTAGGCTATACATAAACAGAAAGGGATACCATAACTGCCAACTTGACTGTAATGAAAAGGGAATCATCTTGAATGTGTGTGCTGGTAACCCTGGCAGTTACCATACCGCACATATCTAGGGCACCTCCCAACTGAACCAGATTCTTGCTGGGGGTAATATCCAATAGGGTAATTTACTGGGAGATGCAGGCTATGCTCTGTAACTGTGGCTGATGACACCCATTAGAAATGCACAGACACCCAAAGAAGAACGCCATAATGAGGCACACGCTCAAACCAGAAATATCATAGAATGTGTGTTTGGGCTGCTGAAGTCATGATTCTGGTGCCTAAATACATCTGGTGGAGCCTTGCAGTACAGTCTATGAACATGTACAGAAATATTCACAGTAGGTGCCATACTACACAACATAATCCTGAGGAAAAGGCTTCAGCAAGATTAGCAAAGAGAAGGGATACACATCCCACCACAAAGGCCCAGGTTACCATGGTCACAGGCAGATGAGGAGTCAAGAGGGAGAACCACCAGCTGCTGTGGGTGCAGGCAGACATAGACATGTTCAGTATGCCCTTGCATTGGCTAAGAGACAATGTATAACACACTCACTCAAAACCTAGTGGCCTAAAACCTTTCTCCTACTCACTTGATGCCAGGCAACTCACACAACTGTTATCTCCCCATGTATTGGCTGTGTACTGCTTGCATCAGATAGAGTCAGCCCTAAAGTAAAAGTGTGTGCTGCATTTACAAGGTAAGTCCTGTACCTTGACTGTATTGTTTAATAATATGAATGTGTGGCATATCCCTGTATTTCATTAGTTGGTACGGTCAGCAAGTAAAAGGTTGGAGATTTGTACAGAAATTACTTTAACATGTGACAACAGAGACTTATTTGACTTATATTTGTCCATTACTTAGTAGTAGGCTGCAAGCATCACAGATTCACACAGCTCTACTTCTCAAAAGTACTGAAGATCACTGCATGTGACAGCAGAGACTTATTTGACTTATATGTCTCCATTACAAAGTAGTAGGCCTCAGGCTTCACAGATTCACACAGTCATACCTCTCAAAAGTAATAATTATCACCATATGCCCTCAGTTTAGCACCATACATTTGTTGTGGAAAATCATTAAAGAGAGAGGGTAGAAAGTAATAATATACATTGCAGTTTCTCACGTCACAGCCCCCACAAGATCATTCATGATAAAGTTGGTAAAATTTGATGATAGCAACTGTCTAACTTTCCAAGGCCAATATAAGTGAAAGCTATAATTAACAGTTCACCACCACAAATGCAGATATACTAAGCACTAAGTTAGCTATGCAAGTTGAGCATCCGACACAAAGCTTAGGTATCACTGAATCTAAAAGGTAGAAAACAGGGATATGGCATAGTTATCACCACTTGCACATGGTGTTGTGTGTGGAGTGGGGGGTAGGAAGTGTAGGCTGACACAAAAGTTCGTAAGTGTGTGTGAATAAGAAAGAGAAGCACGTAGATATTTGGATAAACCAACAAATCACCAGTGAGACAAAATGAATAACTGGCATGTTGTGTGCATGTATGTGTGTGTGTGTGCATGTGTGTGTGTGTGTGTGTGTGTGTGTGTGTGTGTGTGTGTGTGTGTGTGTGTGTGTGTGTGTGTGTGCGTGTGTGTGCGTGTGTGTGCGTGTGTGTGCGTGTGTGTGTGTCTGTGTCTCTGTAGGGGTCCTCCAAGTGAAATTGGTGTGTGAGTGTCTGCATGAACACAGTCAAGCTTTGTGTCAGCTGTATATCTTGGTATCAGATGGGTGTGAGCCATGCATGGTAAGGTTGACAGTTGATCGCTGTTGTCCACAACCATGTGAACTGGCTCTGCCAGGAGTTGCACTGGCACATCCATGCCCATGGTCAGATGCAGTACTGCTACCTGAATGTGACTGATGTTTGCTGGATCAGCTCCCTTCATAGGGACACCCAGGACCATGACCCCATGACCTGCCATGTCTGGGTATGGACAGCACATTCACTGATGGAGCACTAGAAGTATTGCCACTATGAGAACATGATTGGTCATGGCCACATTGGCTGACAGCAGATGATGTGGCTGACCTGTACCACAAGGATACTGTTCCCCTACCAGTAGATATTCCATCACTGGCAAAGCTCGTTCCATGACAGACATCCTTCAGTCCATCACAGACACCCCTCTTTCCAATGTGTCATTCATCTGATTCATAGAATCAGCAACATGGTGGAGGCAGTCACTTATGTCAGACTGTGCTACATCTACAACTCTGAGCATTTGTCTGCAGCACCTACAGGAATATGGCCGTGCCTCCATGACAGCCCTAGACATACACTGAGTGGCACAGAAAGTGACACCTGCATCAGGTGGAGGAGGGACAGCAGGACCCCTCTGAGCACCCCTATCAGCCCTCCTGCGTGGTACCTCATCCACACTTTGGCTACAGCCAGAGTCAACAGGCACTGAAGCTGCATTAGTCACACTTCCCTGATCAATGGTCTCACCCTCCACCTTTCCAATATCTGATGGCTCACTGAAATGGGCAGATGTAGGCCTACTGGTTGTGTCAGATGGAACTGCAGGGGATGACTGTATGTCAACCTCAGTGTCAAATTCAAAATCTGCACCCCCTGACTGTGCCACAGTTTGTCCAGCATTATCATCATAGTCTGTTGGTACACTGACATCAGGTGGCAGAGGGCCCACACTCCCACTGTCATGATCACCTGTGATAAAAAGCAACAGAATTAATACCTACACTACTGCAGTACAATAGATGCTAACAAAGTAACAGTGCTGTCACTATTACAGACAGTACAGAAATACACACAACAGACCTAAAATCAACAGCACACACTAAAATATTTCTTTAAATTGCTCAGCAGTAGTGACATAAAAATGTTTGGTTTCTCATCTGCAGACGAGATACATCTATGCAATCCAGGTGATTCTTGAAGAAGTCAAGCAAGAGGTAAGGGCAACGTCATGACAATTAACAGTAACACAGGGGGTAATAATGTTGTAATCCACAAAATAACAGTTGGTGGTAAACTGGTTACGAAACCACAAAAAGCTCAATCCAAATTAGCGCTTTCATTCACTTTTAATAAAAACGTGAACTTCTTCAGAAAAAACGAGTGCTCTCCCCTGCTCTCGTTTTTTAAAAACTTAATTACAGGAAGTGATGTAAACCATCTCATCTTATGAACAATTAATAAAAGAGATATGAACCATATATCTACTTTTTCCATAAGTATTGAAAATGTCATTATTAAAAAATGTCACTTTGTACTATAAATATTTTTTGAATAAATTCATACAAACTTAATTCTTCCACTGATGACTTGTCAAAATCTCGTCAGTAAAAAACTTTCCAGTGGAATTGATTAACAAATTACCACAAACTAAAATATTTTTTAATACATTAAAACTTCTTAACAATTCTAAATCAAAAATTGTCCACATGATACGAACAGAATCTCTTGTAAAAATTAAAATACACCAATAACAACAGTAAATTAGAATCTATGTTATTCATTGTTTACACATTGAACTTGTACTAAAGTTGATGTGCGCTGTCCAATTGTCCCCTCTTATTTTACACTAAAAAATTCGTATTCTAACCATAATGTGTAGCCTCAATTTCTTGTATGTTCGCACAGGTAGGCTACACAGTACTTATGTTTATAGAACAATGACACATCATCCCCATTTTAGAAGATGAATTAGATACATCAAATTCAACACTAATAAGGTACACATGGATGTCCCTTAGTAAATTATAAGAGTAAAAGGGGAATTTATTCACAAAGGGGTAGATCCATCTATGGTAGATAGAAGACGGAAGTAATTTGGTCATTAGGCACACTCGTTCGTATATATAAAATAATAACTACAAATAGTTGTAGCGAACATACAAGAAATTGAGAGGATAAATAACAAAGCAAAAAAAGGCCACACACAGCAAACAGAGCACGGTGCCCACACAGGAAAAAAGTTCATAAACCAAAACAGTCATAAAAGTGTGGGTACCTAATGGCAGTTCAACTGGTTTCAAAAAAAAAAAAAAAAAAAGTCTGATGAAGCCTACGTGGCGAAAGCGCTAACTACAATAAATTATTATCCTTTTACTTCGGTGTCTCATTTTACTTGGATACTTGAAAGAGTTTATGACCTTTGTTCCTGAAGAGGACTTTATGACCTGTGTTCCTGAAGAGGACTTTTATTCCTGTGACGTGGTGAGAACTGATAACTGAAACCAGTTGAACTGCCATTAGGTACCCACACTTTTATGACTGTTTTGGTATACAAGAAATTGAGGCTACACATTATGGTTAGAATACGAATTTTTTAGTGTAAAATAAGAGGGGACAATTGGACAGCGCACATCAACTTTAGTACAAGTTCAATGTGTAAACAATGAATAACATAGATTCTGATTTACTGTTGTTATTGGTGTATTTTAATTTTTACAAGAGATTCTGTTCGTATCATGTGGACAATTTTTGATTTAGAATTGTTAGGAAGTTTTAATGTACTAAAAATATTTTAGTTTGTGGTAATTAGTTAATCAATTCCACTGGAAAGTTTTTTACTGACGAGATTTTGACAAGTCATCAGTGGAAGAATTAAGTTTGTATGAATTTATTCAAAAAATATTTATAGTACAAAGTGACATTTTTTAATAATGACATTTTCAATACTTATGGAAAAAGTAGATATATGGTTCATATCTCTTTTATTAATTGTTCGTAAGATGAGATGTTTTACATCACTTCCTGTAATTAAGTTTTTAAAAAACGAGAGCAGGGGAGAGCACTCGTTTTTTCTGAAGAAGTTCACGTTTTTATTAAAAGTGAATGAAAGCGCTAATTTGGATTGTGCATTTTGTGGTTCCGTAACCAGTTTACCACCAACTGTTATTTTGTGGATTACAAGGTTTTTCGGTTTAGTCCGTGTGTTCTTTTCACAGGGGGTAATAATCTTACACCTTTTTATGTCCATTAACTATGCTTTCAACAAGAATGTGGCTGACAACTGCAATCTAAGGTTATAAGTGTAGCAGTCTTCAATCACCCAAAAAAAGACATGTGACACAGATGTAACTTATCAATTTCAATTGTTTTACTATGCAATAGTAGTAAACTGTTGAGATACCAAAGTCTACCTGCAATATCCTCCTGGGACATGCTTGCTGCCTCTTTAACTGTTGCTCTGACATCCAGCACATGCTGTACTCCAGTCTCCTGGGAGTGGTCTGGATCCCCGATATCGACAAGGAACTCTTCATTGGGTGTTAGTGGTGGTTCCCTAGCAGGCCATCTCCTGGTGACCATCTGGTCTCAGCCCTCTGCAGCTGCTCTCCTCTGTGTAGATTTGATCATGTCAGTGGCCTTGTGATGCACCTGCTCATATGTCCTGCCATGGCTTGCCACAGTATTCAGATCATCCACTATCTGTTGCCAAATTTGCATACTATGTGTCATATCTCCCTGTTCTCTTTCTAGGAGATAAGCACCATGTTGCCCAAATGCATCAACTATAACCTGGTTTTCAGCATCTGTGAAGTGGGTTCTCTGAGGATTTACATCCCTAAGTGCCATCCTCCTAGGTGTTCTAAAAGAGAACAGAAGGATAATGCACATAATTATCACATTACTACTAAATACTTGTTTCCAGATCAAACAGAAAATGTAGCCACTCAATATTACCCCCATGAAGAAACATTAAACATTCTACAGATGTGAAATATGAACAATTGGCAGGCTGTATAACAAGGAGAGTAACCAGAGCAACATATCTTTGTCTGTGCTATAAGAGTAACTCACCTTTGCTTTCCTGCCACAAAGTAAAAGTCTATCCTTGTTTGTGCCATAACAGTAACTCACCTTTGCTTCCCCCCAAATAGCAGTGTACCCTTGTTTGTGCCATAACAGTAACTTACCTTTACTCCCTTAAAAGAACTAGAAAATGACACATTTTGCTAACAAACCATCTTTGAAATATTAAAAATGCTATCAAAAGAATTGTCCCTGAAACATTTACACATATTTTCACACAGCATTCCATTTTCATCTATTGGCAATCATGTATACTTCTGAAATAGCTTGACAAACATGACCATGCCAACAGTACACTTCTGAATAATGCATACAGATAAAAGTGTAAAAGCCTTTACTTCAGATTTTTTCTGAAATACATTCCACCATATGCAGTATGTAGGTGACAAAATGGAAGCATACCTTCTGAAGTTCAGTATTCCTCTGTATGGATATATCATGAAGAAGTAGATTATGTGCAGTCTTCCCAACATAAACAAGTCTCCTCACCCTCAATTTGCCTAGCTACATGGTTGCCTTTTTATACGGTATAGATTCAGGGCTGTTAGCATGGTGAAGACGCTAATAGGGTGTGAACTCATTAGAATTGCTGAATCCCAAATACTTGGATCTGTGTAGGGGATCTAAACATAGTGCAAACACTCCCTCAGTGTTTGGTTTTAATGGAATGAAACTGGAAATGATTAGTGGTTGGGAGAAGGAAAACACAACAACATGCAGGCTGCCTTACTTCCACTGGGTATGTCAGGTTTAATCTATGAACTGTAAGATGTAAGACTGGGAAAGTAAGTAAGACGTACACAATTTGCAGGTTGTTTTTCTTAACAT
Organism: Protopterus annectens; assembly: GCF_019279795.1. NCBI lineage: Eukaryota > Metazoa > Chordata > Ceratodontiformes > Protopteridae > Protopterus > Protopterus annectens. The sequence goes on along the minus strand of NC_056734.1, from coordinate 25,138,254 downwards.
CCAACCTGGCCTTCATTTGTTAACAACTGCATATGATATTATTTCCACGTAATATCCTTACACATTTTAAGGCCAATGATATATAATGGCTTATACACTGCACATATCAGATTACTTCTCAGATAAATGAAGAACGTCCACCAAACACAATAATGTAAGACAGAGCTATATATTTGGAAGCAGTAATCATGACAGGTTGTGTGATCACTAGGTGCACTACATCCAAAAATAGTAAATATACAGGTAACACTTGTATGGGTTGATATCACTGTAGATGCTGTTGCAGTTGGCTGTGTGCAGACTGAGTTCAAGTCTTTGCTGCAAAGCTGTTTGTGTGGCAAAGAGGGATAAGGCACCCATCCTGTGTTCTGAGGGTGTGTTGGAGGGAGAGTTCAAATCCAGATCTGTGTATGCATACCTGATGTGAGACACCATTTTCTTGTGTGTATGTCATACATTGATTTTCCTCATTTCAACTCAACTGGACCCACCCCCAGGAAGCAGACAGGACCCAGACATGAAAAAAATAGAAAATGGATACATTAAATTAATTCTATTGGGCATTGTGCAAACCCACTGAGCAATGCTGCACAGTTGTTAACAGTAAGATGTTAAGAACATTTACTTAAATAGGAAATTTTATCACCTGCACCAAGTTGCCAATGATAGTGAATAGGGTTGTGCTCTTCTCCATTGGTGCATGCCTATGCTGGCTGGAGAGTCTACTCTCTGTCATTTTGTGAACTACTAGGAGGAGAAAAAGGAAACATCAAGCACTCCAGCAGTGGCAGAGTGAGGTGACAGTGATGACAGTCCAGTGGGTAAGGACTTGATTCTCACTGTCACCCAGCTTGATGACCATGGGTTTGGGATGTCCCCACCCATATCCAAATCATGGTGTCCCCCAGCATTTGTGTCCATCCTCATCCCTCTTTCTTGGCTTGGTCATTTTGTCTGTCTGCAATTTCTTCCTCACCTCTCACCTACCCAACATACCTGACCTATACTTTTCTATGTCCCTTGCCCAATATTCCTGTCTTTTTGAAAAAGAAAAAACAAAAACATGAATGGGCACCTGTCCCACAAAAAAAAAAAAAAAAACATAAATGGGCACCTGTCCCCAAAAAAATAATCTCATACATAGCTCTCCATTTCACACACATGTTTTCTTGACACACTTGATTTGGTCCAAATGACTATACAACATGATTGTGTTGTGGTCACCCACTCTGTGGAGGTGGCGGTCCAAACTCAGTTAAGATTTTGCACATATTCTCACTTTAAAGAAATTGCTAGCTGTGGTTCTTTACGACCTCACTCCTGTGAATTCCTATACTACTTTCCTTTTGTCATTCCGCCTGCTTGCTCCCCATTTCACCACTTTCCTATCAATCCCAATTTAATCCCTTTAATCTGGTTAAAAAATAGAATCACACACGCCGCACATAAGTTGCTATAGAAGCAATGGATCTCTTCAGTTTTTGGGCTCCATGTTTGTGCTGAGGTGTGCATAGCACACAAGTGGTGAGTGGTGGTAAATAGGTGTGGCTACCCCTGCTCAGTGCTGCTTAGCACCACTGAACTATGCCAACACACACTAATACATATCATGTAAAGAATTTGTGTCATTGCATTATCATGATGTAATGAAAAGTATTAGCTACAGCTATATTCAAACCCAGTAACATCTGGCCCCAAACAAGAATGTGCCAATGCATTAACACTTGATGCCACAGAGTCATTTAAGCAGCAGGTGCATTTCATAGACTCAGTACTAACTGTCAGACTTTAGCAATGCGGCTTGCATTTGCGCACTGTTTAGCTATGTGAACACATGTATCTTGCATGTGTATGCACTTTGCTAATCATCGCACAAACCAGCTGCTTGCTTCACTATGGAAATGTAGATATTATGCTGTATTGCTGTTGCTTACTGTCCATTTCCTGTGTTTGACATGAAACTGCATGTGGAAACATTACAAACTGAGGGTCCTATCTAACACATTGTCACATATTGACAATACACCTATGTGTTGACATCCCCCAAGCACTGCAACCCTGGTGTTTCAGTACTTTTTCTACACATATATCAACCACACTACAAACTGTAATATCAAATGTTGTGTGCTATGCAATCCACATCAGTCTGGTAACATGCAGAAATACAACTATTGACCCGTACATCTAAAAAGCATTATCTGCAAGGCTAGAGAAGAATCCACATAGACCATAAACACAGGGATATAGGCAACCTTCAACACACTTGTCCTGACCCATTTTGTTTTTGTCAAAGGTAAATCTTGCTTACTGAACCTTGGGTACTTCTTGGATACTGACCTCAAACACTTGGATGAGGGATAACAGGACATACCACCTATGTTGAGTTATCTGAGGCCTTTGCACTATCCCCATTCATGTGTCATAGTGAAGATACCCCATGAGGGAATAATACACTACAGTAGAAGAGGGATAGGCACCTGGCTCACTGACATAACGCACACTCTCAAAATTGGTGACTGCACCTCCATCACTAGCATCTTATAGTTAGAATACCACAAATATCTGTGCTGGGCCCTCAACTGTTTCCAAACTACTTCCCTAAAGCACAGGTGACACTAGATGGCCTGTGGACTACCAAGTTTGCAGATGACTGGTAACTGGATGCACTAATACAGAGTCCCCTAGTGATGGTAACATATTAGAGAAGGGGATGCCACACACAAATGATTGGTGACAATCTCAAGGACTGAACTTTAAAGCATGCAATGCCTTATTGTCCCTTTTTGCAATGAAATGCCCCTGCTAATTATGATATATGTAGCACTCATCTAAGCTCGAATACATTGTTGGGAACAAATGTTGATAACAATGTACACTTTCATCATTATATGTGCAGAGTGGTGACACACACATTCTGCATTGTGCACATCACACATTTGCCATAATTTTTGAGACCAGAGTGTTCATAGCTTTGTTGTACTCTCCCCTTATCAGACTACTAATTGAGTATAATGTTCCCTTCTGTCTGTACCTCAGCAGACATCTGCTGCAATTTCAGAAAACACAGGGTTGTGCCTGGGAGACTCCAGGGCCTCCAAACATGACATACATGGAAAGACTGAAAGACCTATCACTGTACTCAGTATCATGTAGGTTGCTGAGAGGTGACCTATGTCTGTCCTACACAGTAATATCAGAAACATCTGCAAATCAAATGTAACAAGAATAATGTGGTCCAGGGTTATCATCCTAGCTTGTGACATAAACAGAACATGCTGGGGAGACAGACATATCTGTAGTATGTGTATTTAGACAGGTAGGGGTTCTGTTCACACTGCAGTTAACTGGGCATGCCTGTCACTAGACAGAAGAGCAGAAATGTGTATCCCGCAGTTACTGCTCTTGTACCAAAGACTGGCAGTATTTTGATTCTTGCAGATACCTTCACACAAATTTCATGCGGCCCACCTAACATCTTGTCCCCAACATGGACTGCTGATGCCATCCACTATAAGTTCACCTGCAGTCTTGTAAAAGTCAGACTTGTGCCATAACACTTGCTTAAAGTATTGTGTTCAGTAGTCTGTGTACTTAGATATGTAGGGGTTCTATTCTCAATGCAGTCAAGTGTGTGTGTGTGTGTGTGTGTGTGTGTGTGTGTGTGTGTGTGTGTGTGTGTGTGTGTGTGTGTGTGTGTGTGTGTGTGTGTGTGTGTGTGTGTGTGTGCATACGCATGTATGAGCTCTTGCTTGACATTACAAAGAGACTTTTACACCAGCATGTGGGCACCGTTATTACCATATTCTCCTCAACAGACACTGCTGATGTCATCAACTATATTAGATTTTTGCATATGCAGTATTCCCAGCAGAGCAGGGTTAGACACTGGCCTGTAGGCCAGGCAGACATCACCTTATTCTATAACACACAGAGTGCAATGACATAGCTTTAACTCTATCCATATACATCATGGCATGGTTTTTTAGGTCCTATGTTATTTTGCTGAGAAAGCAATCTTGTCTCGCCGGCTGCTGCATGTGTCTAATGAGGTACATACCAGATAGAGCATTATACTCTATTACTGTTCTGATGAGGTTTGACTACAGTGCTGTCATAAAATCCTAAGATATACATATGATGGCATGATGTATGAAGTGCATAACATAGGCTTTCAATACCAGCGAGGACAATTGATGGTCAAAATTCAGACTGCTATCTACATGTGTTCCCAGTGCTGGCATCACTGGGTGTCGGCATAGCAGGACTGCTGTCAATGCTGTAATTAAAATGGAATTCATTCCACTTTTTAGATGGACAACATAAAAAAGACACATTTCTGCATTTAGTTGTAGATCGTGTGCCTCTGTCCCCATTCATTTGTCTGTGTGAGCATGGACCTCTTCTACATGTACACTTGTCACATTCTGGCTGTATGCAACACACCAGTGTGAGATGTTAATGCTACATCATGTTTGTTACATCTGATAGAAATCCTCAAAGAGGTCATCAAGGGCATGCATTATGACAACAGTATCATCTTGTGGAACATGATCATTTCAATACATTTGACAGAAGTACACAAGGAGTTATCACTCAGCAATGTCATATGTGAATATAAACAGCTATAACACCAAATGTGTAACCAATGTATAACATACGTGGCATCTGACTTTGTGAAATGTGTGATGTGACCTACATCTCTAGTCCAGTGATCAAGTCTGTACATCAGGGCTGTTTGCTGGGCTCTTTCCTGTCCATTAGTTAAGTGATGGACATCACTGATGATATATACATGCTGTATCCATACAGCTGCCTGAAGAACTACAGAATGTGGGCAATCATTGACTCCAGCTGTGACATTACTGTAATGCAGACAGTAGAAGCACATAACAAACACTGCTGCCATAGTCATGACAACACCTGCACTGACAAGACACATGGAGGATTTGCTAATTCAGAAAACAAACACACCACCCATGTATAATGTGGACATTACACCTTATAATTAGACCAATAGGTATGCGGCCAGTGTGCTGGGGTAGATGGTAAGTGGTACATTCACCAACATGTGGTCACAGTGCTGACTACTGCCATGAATGTAACACAAGTACTGGGTATATGAAGGCCATCTACATCAGAGGCCATAATACCTGTATGGTTCCCAGTCTTCATCACACCAATAACTGTGTACAATGCATCATTCTTCATATATCTCATAACACATCTTCTAGTGATGTGTAATGGAAGTATACCACCTTTGTCACAGTAAGCTGTCACACAGCTTATTGGCCATACCTAGGTATTCTTTCTGTGGAATATACCTGACTGTCTGATGGTGAAGAACATGAATCAAGTTGTTACACCCCTTGCATGTGTGGTACCTGTTCTGTCTATGCACACACTACATACATAGATGTTTGACAACATTAATGGCATGCATACCATTCATAACAGTTTGGATTGTGCAATATATATATATATATATATATATATATATATATATATATATATATATATATATATATATATATATATATATATATATATATATATATATATATATATATATATATATATATATATATATATATATATATATATATATATATATATATATATATATATATATATATATATATATATCTATATAAATATATATATATATATATATATATATATATATATATAAATATATATATATATATATCTATATAAATATATATGTATATATATATATATATATATATATATATATATATATATATATCTATATATATATCATGCACACAAGTCAACAAGCCTGCATTGCCCATACTGTCACATACAGGTATAGCAGTATCCCTCCTAACACCTCCATCAGATGTTACAGTGCCAGGGCAGTGTGTGTGTGGCTACCATCCTAGAGTGTGTGTGGATGCATCATAATAGTTGTTCAAGTGTGTGCATGTGCAAACTAATCTGTTATCACTGTATATTACATATGTATGTCAGAGACATGGGATTATTGGTGGTATTATTATGATATTGCCCATAATTATGTCTGGTTCTTGTAATGTTTTCCATGAGCCTTTACCTGTACCCACCTTGCTGGAGACTTCTGCTGAAAGTGCACTCATATTCAGGCATATCAGTTTGCACAGCTTTGCAATATGCACCCTACCCCAATTGTATGTTAAATCTCTGATACATCTTCTCTGCATTATTCATATGAGGATGCTCTTCTCACACAGACATCCTCTACATTGTTATGTCACCTTATGTGACAATTCCATGAAACACATTTTCTCTGCACAGTCCCTACTGTACCATACAGATATGCGCTTGCTGTTGCTGCTACAACTATCTTCCATTCACATGTCCTCCCCTGGTGTACATTAAGTAGTTTTACTTGTCCTCTTTCCCTGTGTTTATTCATGCAATTCATGTGTGTGTCCCTATTCAACACACACACACTTCCCGAGTGTTCATTTTACAGAGCAGTCCATGTGCCATTACAGTTTATTTACACAACTTCAGCACACAATGCCAAGAATGGGATATCACAATACACTGCACTGTACATACACTGTCCTGTACTGTGCTTGCACCATATACTTCACATTCATACCTCTGAACTGTCCAGATATTCCCAAAATGTCCAGATGTTTTCCTTATCAGATTTGTGGCTTTTTGCCATATCAGCAGGATAATCTCAGGACTAATGTCAGTCAATAGTACACACATTTGAAGTCATACCTCTCAACTGTTCTGTTTTGTGCAGAATGTCCACTTTTAACCTCATGTTTCTGATCTTTTCATAGGTTCATAGGTCGGTACTAGGCTATCAGCCTTAGCCCCTATACAAGCCTAGCCATAACAATTCCCTGGATATTTCTTCCCACAATATTTACTTCTCTGGACCCCTGTCTAGCAGGGCGTCTGACGTGATCCCCAATGTGAATTTCCTATCTCCCATCCAATCGTCAAGGCTCCTTTTGAAGATGGCCAAGGAGGCACTCTGCTTGACATGTATGGGAGTCTATTCCAGAGTATGGGGAGTCTCTTTGTCAGGAACCTATCCCTCCAGCATGTTTTGTTCATTGTGATGACAAGTTTTAGATCCCTGGAGCATGTGGCTCTGAGGGATTGGGATTTCTTTAAGTGGAGCATGTCCAAAAGATCAGGGTTTGACATGGCCTTGTATGTTAATCAGAGATCTCCTATGAATAGATGATATGCCGCAGAGTATAGCTGGAGTTTTTTTTAGACTGTCAGCATAGGGCATCTGCTTTAGACCTATTATTCTTTTAGTGAGGTATTTCTGCAGCCTTTCCAGCTTTTGCAGATGTCTTGTGAAGTACATACCAAATGGGGTGTTGTACTCTATAATGTGGTCTAATGAGGGATGAGTACAGTGGGACAATGACATATTCGTTATCTGGCATGTTACTGGCATGTCATTGCATACTGAAGTCGGAAACTGATGACAGACATTTGAGTTACAAACTTCATGCTCTTCAGATAGTTCATAGTACTGTACAACCAATTATTCCTTCAACTTTCTAAGTTTTGAAGACCGATATTAAAAATCTGTCCCTAGTTTTGGGCCTTTGTCACCCCATTATTCATTGTTTTGTCCAGATTTCTTGCTCTAAGAGGTTGACAGACTTTCATTCTAACACATTTCTATGTGACATCTATGTCACATTTGTCCATATTTCTGGTTATCTGTCCGCTTATTATGTTGGGCTCTATGCACATGTGTTGCACTAGCACTTGACAGCTATCTGTGAAGTCCTGGTGATCATTGTGGCATTCTATGCAAATTTGCGGACCGTAGTTTTGCTGCTTTACACAGAACTGATATCCACATTTGCTTACATAGTTTCCTGGCTAGTAACACTGTTGTCAGCCATGAAATCTGGCTTAGACAGGCCATAGGTAATTAATATGCATTGCATGCTGCAGCTCACCGCACACCACCAAGCAAACAAGTAAACTCCCTGTGGGCTTTGTGCAGAGCCTATACAGAGTTTATTGAATCCCAGGGATGAAGTATATTAGCTGTTTAGGTCTGTCAGAAATGTGATTTCTTTGTACATACAACTAACTAGAAAAACAGAAATCTGAAGAATTCTGGCTGCAGTTAATTTTAATCATGTTATGCATGGATTAATTTAAAACATTTTGTGTAGGGGCTAACATTATAGATGACTCTTTTGTCACAATATAATTAGGTCACTGCATGCGGTACAGCAATGCTACCAGAAAGCAGGGACATGTATTCAAAAGTCATATAAGTTTCAATATTATTGAGGTTTTTGTGTTTTATATTGTTATCGCTATTGTTAATAGTAATTGGATTTTCTCTTTATAAAGAATTGTATTAGTGGAAAATACATTTGCCTAGTAATTAGTTGTGTTATATCCTGGCTTTTTGAAATTAGAAATATAGATTAGGCACGTCGTGTTTGGCAATGAAATTTTGCATTATGTAAACTACTTTCAATAAAGGATAAGTTAGAATTAATAAACATTACACTGACTAAATTAACTGTTTTAACATAGATGGTTATCAACATTTTTATACAAAATATACAGTATAAACAAGTCTTCCAATCATATTTTAAATGAGAATACTTCCATTCCTTCATCCTGAACTTGTTATTTTATTAAAATTGTCAAAAACTGCAATGTTGTAAATATTTTTGCAGGTGATGGCAACTGACATTTTGCTAGTATGGATTAATAACTAGAGTTAAACAGATAATATTAATAATGTTCATAAAAGTTTATATTTTTTAACTTAAATAACACAAAGGAAATTGATAGAAGTTATTGGTAAACCCACAGCAGAGGTTTCTCACAAAACCAATACATGCTGTTGAAAACAGTCTTCCGTGAAACACATCACTGTCTTATCCTCGTGCTCAGTCTCCTACAATCTGCTGAGGGGTGTTCAATGACTAGCTTTCAAAGAAGACTCTTATCTAGCCCATGTCTATATTAGAACATCAAAGTTTCAGAACTTCGAATGTTCTAATATCGAACCCTATTCAGCGAAAGCTGAAAACATCGAACATACAGAACAGCGAATTTTTTCCTAGGGAAAAAAATTGCTGTTCCAAAACACATACACACAACACAAGCACACCCTGCAAACAGCAATCCACACACATACACCTACAATCTTACACCTAACCCCAAACTAACCTATACACACACCACTATGCACTTACCTTAACCCAAACCCTAACCCTAAGGTCAGTCACTATGGCACACTCACCTCAGCCGCACCCTAACACTAACTCACCTACCCTGCCCTAACCCTCACATCCACACAATCGCACACTTACCTGACCCGCGCCCTAACTCTAACTTATCTAACTCTCCCTAACCCTCATGTCCACACAATTGCACACATACCTAACCCGTGCCCTAGCCCTAACTCACCTAACTCACCCTAACCCTCACGTCCACACAATAGCACACATACCTAACCCACACCCTAACCCTAACTAACCTAACCCGCACTCAATCGCACACTTACCTGAACCCGACCAGTAACTTTCCCCCACAGCACTGAAAATACCAAAGCAACAGAAACGGACAACCAAATTCTTTCCCTAAGACAAAATTCGGTTTTCTGTTGCTTCGATATTTTCAGCTTTCACTGAATAGGGTTCAATATTAGAACATTCAAAGTTTTTAAACTTCGATGTTCTAATATAGACCCACCTAGCCCTTATGGACTTCTTACACTTCCTTAAAAATAGCATTGGAATAATCAAATCTAGAGACTTGAATCTCATCTGTAACACAAATATGAGTGGAATAATCAGAATCAGAATCAGAATCACATTTATTGGCCAAGTATGCACACATGCAATGAATTTGACTCCGGTTTCAATGACTCTCCAAGTATGAATTACATAAACGACATACATACAGCTATGAAGAACAAGACAAACGACATACATACTATTAAGAACAAGAAGAAATATAAATATACATATACATACAAGGTGCAAAGTGTAACTCGGTGCAAAAAATACTGAATTATGAAATGATGTGTGTCGCATTGACTACCTCTTCTCTAAAATGGGTTTCCCACCCAAACAGAGCTCCTCCCTGGACTTATTCAAGCTCACCTTGGATCAGTGAATGGATAATGATAAATTTACCACTGATTTTCCACCTACATCCATATTTGAAAGAGGAAGCTTGTAAATGCTCCAACACTCATATCTAAACTATATCCTCTATAAAATGAGTGGTATCATAACCTACCACATCCAATTGAGAAGCATGGCTAGGATTAAAAAGTCTCTTTAGATTCATTAACCTTGTAACCACCTATGAAACTGTGTGAAATACTATGTTCAGTTTTTAGTGGATACCACAAAAATGAACAAAACACAAGTATGGCTGACTTCCAAAGATAAACTCAGGCAATAAAATGTGTATTTCTTATAGAAGTAAAGGCAATATTGACAATATTTGATTACAAAGGACAGTAACAACAAAAGAGGGAGCTCTTAGAATGATAGAAAAAAAGAGCAGTGAGAAAGTATACTTACTGAATTCAAGAGATCAGGTTTATGTTTGAAACAAGAGTGTTAAATAAAATCAAGAGTTCAATACACAGGAGGTTCAGGTTCAAAAGTTTACTAGTGTACACCAGGAGGCAAAAAACGTACAAGTACATAATTTTGTCTGACATGAAACAGAAAGTATACAATTTTATATAGTCTTTACATTCAAGCTGTGCCCACCTTACTGACGTGGTATGTCACAGGGCATCTACATCACTCTAGCTTACACTGTTCTATTCATTGATTTATACTGATGCTGTATATTTTAAAAAAGTTTTTCTCTGGTAAGAATACGGCCTTGCTATCCACCTGGTCAGACATAATGTCTTTCTGTAAAGTTACTTCTTCAAGGCTTCAAACTAGTCCGAATACAATAGCAGATTCAGTCTTTTAATATACTTCTTTGTTCCCTGTAACACTTTCCCAACAGCTGCATGTTATCTTAGTAACACATACACAAGGCCAAATCATTCCAGCAGGAAAGAGCAGAAGATTTCATTATTTCACATATTTAATTTCCTGACCCAGCAGATAATCACTTGTGAAAAGCATAAACAGCTGCCAGGGTCAGAGGTCAACTTGCTACAAGCCACATTGCAGTTTCAAAACTACTTGCAATTACACATGAATTCAGCCTTTTTGTTATATCATTAATAGAATAAAATGCATTACATACTACTTTGCTTTTAAACTAGCATTTCACATATATTTAAATGCATATTTTTCTAACATTTTCCCTGCTATTAATTCTTTTTATTCTATTTTGAAGTATGCATAATGTCATTTCATCTCCTAACTTCTTCCACTAAGGATTTTCAGCTAGGTGATTCATTTGATCTATACTTCACAAAACGTTTCATCTGAGATCAACTTTTCAATCTCGATATCTTGGTACAAAGTTTCAGTAACAGATACATCAATAAAATCTTTGATTAATCTTTTCATGCAGGGAATTCCACAACAAACACATGCTCCTATTAGAAGTATACCCACAAAAATAGCAATCAGAATATTCATTAGGATGGAACCCCACCCCCTGAATAGATTCTGGAAAAAGTCCGTCAGTGGGTTTGGGCCTGGTTCAGTCATGGCTGATACTTGCTGAATTACCTCTAGGTGGTTGTTAATTTCATGCCTATTGTCTGGTATGTATGCACAGCATTCTTCTTTGATAAGCGCGCACATACCACCTCTCGCCGCTAGGGTGAAGTCAAGAGCCATTCGATTTTGTAGCACAACAGTTCTCATTGCATTCAGTTAATCAGTCACCAGTTCTAGGGCAGAGAAAGTTGCATTACTCATTACTTCGAGAAGTTTTGACAGCTTCCTCAGCTCCCAGATCGATTTGATTGTTCCATATGCTGGGAATATTCCTGCCCAAGATATAACACTGTCACTCAAGTCCATATGAGTTAATTTGCTTTTGTCCTTTACGTTATTATGGTCTTTCCAGCCAGCTTCGATCCGTCCTACTGGATTTATAGGTTTCTCGACAGGACCTCCAGGTTTCCGAGCTGCTTCTCTCACGTTTCGTATCTTTCCCAAAGGTAATTCTGCAGTATGTCTTATTGCCGGAACCAGATAACCCAAAAAACAACTGCCGGACCAATTCTCGGGTAGCCATTTATATGCTTTTTTCCCACAAATAAAATAACAGTTTTCTACTTTAGTACTAATAAGCATTAACCCTGCATGAAACATTTTCTGGGCTATAACTGACAATTGTTTAAATAAAACAGGATTCTTGTGAATTTCATTCATGGTTGTTTTCAGTGAGTTCAAATATGAGTCATAATTAGTATTGCAAAGAATATTGCCATTACTAGTCTTAATATAACACCGATAAGATATTGTTATATTACAATTGCTCCAGCCCACCTGGAGAGTGTCATTTTTGTAAAAACATACAATTCCTTTTTGTGTGACAGGTAAAAATAAAGCTATTTTGTCCTGTGATCTCACAGTTCCTGTATCAAAAAGTAAATTCTCCCAAGTCTCATTTATCCCCAAAGGGACAGCAGACATTATCAGTCCTCCATATGCTGTTGGTATAGCTGTACAAACCCAGCAATTCGAAATGTTCATAGTCTCTGCATATACACGCTTCATAGCTAGGTATGTGTTAAAATTTGGATGCCAGTCTATAGACGTTTTGTCACGCCTTCCCACTTTCACTTTTGTGGTTGAGTGAAGAAAAAACCACAACAAGAGGAAAATTGTCACAATTATAGTCAATAAATGTATACCCAACAAAATGATTATGCAACATCTCTGGGGTTGATCTAAATTTCTATTCGCTTTGTTCTTGGCCATTTTGCCTTTGTTGTATATCTGTCATAAAGTTTTTATCAAGTTGAAAGTTCTTTACCGGTTTGCAGTGTGTTAAATGAACCCAGGACGTCCTCTCAGCCACTCTGACTGCAGTAGGCATTGCCAACAGTACCTGGTATGGTCCTTCCCACTTTGGACTCGCCCAATTCTTCCTCTTCATCACTTTCAGCCACATTCACGTTCTGGGATCCAAAACTGCTTCCACCGGTCTTGTCTGTTCCTTATCTGAAAAAGAGTTAAACTGCAAAACAGATTTATTTGTTAACAGTTTCCTCATATAACTAGCTAATGAACTGTCAGCCTCTTGTTCTGTGGGTATGAGAGCTTTCCACTGAGGCACATAATATGCTCTCCCAAAAAACATTTCAAAGGGAGTCAAACCCTTCACATTTGGAACCGTTCTCATACTCAGCAGTGCTAAAGGCAGACAGTGTATCCAATTATTTTGGGGCTCTTCAACTAACTTCCTAAGTTTACTTTTAAGGGTTCCATTGTACCTTTCCACCAGTCCTGCTGACTGTGGGTGGTAGGCACAATGGTTTTTCAAGGAGATTCCAAAAAATCTTCCAAGTTGCTGAATTGTCTGATTGACGAAATGTGTGTCATTGTCACTATAAATCCTTTCCGGAATGCCAAACCTAGGGATTACTTCTTTTATCAGGGCTTTTGCCACTGTTGCTGCATCTGGATTTTTAGTTGGAAAAGCTTCTACCCATTTAGAAAACATATCTACAATGACTAAACAATATTTTTTCCCTTCACACTTACTTAATTCTATGAAATCCATACAGATAGTATGGAACGGATATGGTGGTATAGGAAAACTTCCTTGCTTAGGTTTAAATTCCCCTTGTGCATGATGCTTGTTACAAGTATGACAAGCTGCACAAAATTTTTTTGTGTAGTTTGTGAATCCATATGTTTGGAATATTCGGTTTACTAACTGTACCATCCCCCCTGTTGAGACATGGCACTGCCCATGGCTCAACAAAGCTGCATATCTAAATAAATTAGACAGCAATATTGTTTTTTTCTCTTTGGAAATGTACGGTCCATTTTCAAGAATTGCGCCTTGTTTTTCCCATTTTTGCTTTTCTGCAATTGTAGTAAGTGTCTGCATTGTTTTCAACATGTCTAAATCTAAAATCTCAGAGGGTTGTAATTCCTCATTTAAAAGTAAAGTTTCTGAGTCTGAGGCTGCTTGCTTTGCAGCTGCATCAACTCTTGCATTTCCTTTCGAAATCTTATCCTGTTGTTTTGTATGAGCTACACATTTACAAATAGCTACTTTGGTAGGTAACTGAATAGATTCTAATAGTTCCAAAATAAATTGCGCATGATTAATTGGTTTTCCACTCAATGTTATCATTCCCCTATTTTTCCATTGTTGCACAAATACGTGTACTGTAGAGAAAGCATACTGACAATCAGTATATATGTTTACACATTTGTCTTTTGCTAAAGTACATGCCCGTGTCAAAGCTATCAATTCTGCTGCTTGTGCAGATAAGTTATGTGGTAAGGATTGGGCTTCTAAAATTTCAGTGTCTGCAACTACTACATACCCCACTAGATTCTTTCCTGTAGGGCCCCTTCTGCATGAGCTGTCCACGTAATATGTCACCTCGGCATTATCCAAGGGCATATCTGTGAGATCTTGTCTAGGCAAGGTTAACTGTTCAATCTGTTGCAGGCAGCTGTGCGGTGTGCCATCCGCAGAAGTTGGAAGTAATGTTGATGGATTTAATGTCGTACATCGTTCAATTGTCATATGAGGTTGGCTCAGCAGTATAGTCATACATGAAAGATGTCTAGCAGGAGAGAGATATGCTACTTTTTCTTGCAGTAAAATTCTTGCGACTGCATGAGGCACTCTCAATGTGAGAGGGTGGAACAACACTACTAAGGCCGAAGCCTGTACTGCCATTGCAGCTGCAACTACCGCTTGTACACAGTGAGGCAAAGATCGTGCCACTGGGTCTAACTGTGATGAATAATAGGCTATGGGGCGTTGCTTATCCCCATGTTGTTGCATCAGCACTGATGTCATATATCCTTGCTTGCAATCTACAGTCTGAAAGAACTGTTTGTGATAATTTGGGAATCCTAAAACTAATGAAGAAGCTATCAACTGCTTCAACATGCAGAAAGCCGTTTCTGTTTCAGGTGTCCATTGTAAAATGTCTTGTGCTGCCATTGGTGTCTTATATATCAAGTCAGTCAGTGGAGCAGATTCCAAAGCATAATTTGGTATCCAACTCCAACAAAAATTAGTTGTCTCCAAGAAGGACATCATTTCCTTCTTGGTTGCTGGTTTGGGTGCTTGCAAAATTGCTGTTTTTCTATCCTCGTCTAATATCCTACCTTCACTGGATATCACATATCTTAGGTATCTAACTTGCTTTTTCCAAAGTTGTAACTTACTTTTATTTACTTTGTGTCCTTGTGTTGCTAAAAATTTCAATAACGCTATAGTATCCTCCCTGCATTGCTGCTGGGTGGGGGCTGCTATCAAGATGTCATCTACGTAAAGCAGAATTTGACTACCTCCTGGTGGGGTAAACCCTGCCAGGTTGCTAGCCATTTCTTGTGCAAATATTGTTGGGCTATCACAATATCCCTGTGGTAGTCGAGTATAAGTATACCTTTTACCCTGAAACGTAAATGCAAACCAATATTGACTATCAGGATGTATAGGTATCAAAAAGAAAGCATTACTGATATCTACCACAGAGAAATATTTTTGTTGCGGTTTTAAATCGTTTAACAAAGCATGTGGGTCTGGCACCGTGGGTGCTCTGGGTATCACTGCATTGTTCACAGCTTGTAAATCTTGAACCATCCACCATTCCCCATTTGCTTTTTTAACAGAAAATAGGGTGTATTACATGGTGAATCAGGAGATTCTACCAGTACGCCTTCTTTGAGTAATGCTGCTATTATAGGCTTGATTCCTATTTCTGCATCTTTTCTCAAGGGGTATTGTCTTTTCTGTGGCCTAAATGCTGACTTTGGTGTAATTGTAACTGGTCCTGCTGTTTGAATAAGTCCTACATCTGACTTGCCTGTTGACCGAAGAGTCGTTGGTATTTTACTTAAGGCTTTTTCTTCTTCTTCTAATAAAAATGCTAATCAGCTGTCCTCACTAGATTGCAAGTGTACAGCCAGATGTGTCTCTGTCAACCAATTCAACTTTTGTTTCTGTATTCCCTGTTCTGACAATTTTAAGTCAGTCTGTTTCTCCCATCTTGTTACCTTTTCTCCTAAATCTGCCCATTTTACATTTTTGTTCTTTGTCAAGCTGACATGTGGTAATCGATTTGACCTATATAATGCAAGGAATTCTTGAGGTAACGAACAGCTGACTACACTGTTCCCCTCAGTATCCCAATACAAAATACGTAAAACCAATCTAGTTGCGCGATTTCTGAACAATTCTTGCTCATGCTCTCTATCAGGTCCTGGCGTAGTACAGTAGTATAGAGTACAGTGTAACAAATGCTGTCGATCAGTGTCAAGGGAGGGGACTTTACTGATGGCTACGTTCATCAGTTCCTCGGTTACTGCCCCTGGACCAGTTGTAACTAGGTCCTGGCTGCACCAGTAAAAAGTTTCTCCCTCCGACCGCACCATGAAAGTATCCATTTGTCTCTGTGCTTCCATACCCTGCACAGTCGGAACTACTGCTATGCCAAATATCTGCATAAGGTCCCTGCCCAATAGGTTCACTGGACACTTTGCAGAAACAACAATTTTACTTCTTTGGGTCATACCTGAAACAGGGTCAGTTATTGCTATATCATGGGAAAGTGGTTCCCTGTATAGCTGTCCATTTGCAGCTTTCACTAGTATATAATCAGGTGATTCAGAATGTTCTGGTAACTTGGAGGGGTGTATCAGGGTCCGTGACGCTCCTGAGTCACACAGGAATTTGACTTCCCTTCCCTCCACCAGAAGTGTAACTTCCGGTTTTGTATCTGCTAAGTAGAGCTCTAAGCTCAATAATGCTAAATCCAAAATTTCACTTTCTTCATCCTCCATATCTACTTGCACTTACTCTATTCCTTCTATCACATTTATATTTGTCTTCTGTTTATTAACTTTTCCTGATGATTTCTGACTTCTGTATGATGTATCTTCACTATCATATAGTCAGTCCTCATCTCCCTTATCTTCTGTAATTACCTTTTTGTTCTGTTTACAATCCCTCGCTAAATGTCCCTTTTTCCCACACTTAAAGCACTCACCTCTCTTTTTCCTTTCCTCAAAATCCTCTGATCGTTTGTCAGACTGTTTGTTTCCCTGGGCATTTTTCTTGCCCTTTTTACCTGACTGTAACACAAATACTTCAGCTCCGTCTTCAGCAGTGAAGACTTGTGCCTTCTTTTTCTTCTTGCTATTAAAATGTCTTTCAGCATGTCTAGCATATTCAAGTAAGGCTTGTAGCCTACCTGTTAGATGATCTATCATATGCTTCGTAATGAAGCTACTGATAGGTGCAATGCAACCTTTCTAAAATGCATTTTTTAATTGTTGTTCATATGAGGAATCATTCACTTGATTTTCAGGAGCTGTCATACCGCTATGATTATTAAAACATTCTAATAATCTAGCATAGTACCCATTGATTGTTTCATTTTCCTGTTGTATGCATTGGTTAATGCAAGTCCAATCTGCCCTAGGTTTCCATTTCTCAGAGATTCGGTCTGTAAGACTTTTCACTCTGTTATCTAATTCTGTGTCACTATGTGGGAGTGGTTTAAGCTCTGCATTATGAGGATTCCAGGTGCCACAAATCATGTGCCAGTCTGGAACTATAATTTGTCTTACTACTTTTTCTACTTCTTCCCCATTCAAGTGGTAACTCAACCTCATGCCTTGTAAATCTTCTAAAAATTTCATAAAATTAACTTTCAGATGGGGGATTCCCTCAGTAGCTTTCCGGATATTCTCCGGTGTCCATGGTCTATATACTAAGAGTGTTGGGTCCTGCCCTGCCTGTCCTGCCTGAGGATTTGGGACCTCTATAAGTGGACATATTTCTTCCTCACTCTCATCCTGTAGGTTTCTCTCTATTTGATATGATTCTATGTCCCCATGTATTTTACATGCTCGGGACCTAGTTTCAATAGGATCTCTAACAAATGGTTGTGATTTTGCTGAGACCTCAGGATAACGCGGAGGCGGACCAGCCTGTCCACTCGCTTCATATCCTGAAAATGGTAAAGGAGGGTGCAAGGGAGGAGGAGGAGCTGTTGCTATTACTAAGTTATTATCTTCTTTGTCTAAGAATAATGTTTTTGAATTTTTAGTCTTCTGTTCTCTACGATTTTCTTCCTCAATCCACCTGTGTGCCTGAGGAATGCCTAATTGGCGTTGCTTTTTTGCCTGACCTCCCGCATCAGATTTAAGTTGCTTAAGGAGTTTAACCAGCGAAGTTTTATCTAATTTACCATCAAATTCATATTTGTTAACCCATTTCGTATAATACCTAACATTATCAGAATGCTGTGATTGCATGTATTTTGCATCTTCTGTTAGGGGCGGATCTCGCAGTGTTTTAGTGCACTGATTTCCCATGGTACAAGAAAATGTTATGTAACCCTTCTTATCACGTGATATCAAGTTTTCAGTTCCTTTTCACAGTTTATCTAGAATAACTGCCTACCTTATTCTGTTACCCTGATCTATGACCAAATATACAGTAATTCCTTTTGTCCCTGATCTGCATAACCAGTCTTGACAACAATATTTACTGTAACCTAGTCCCTGATCTAAAACAGAAAAAAGGCAAAATCTTCCTACCTGAGCCTCCAATATTGAGCAGTCCAGGATCCGCTCTTCAGCCACAGATCAGAAAGTGGCCAGCCTCTTTAAACGACAATTCAGTCGGAGGTCTTTTCACCCAAGAAGAACCATTTCGGTAACTTCTCCTGCGCAGTATTCGACCACCAGTAGACCCTGATCTGCAGCTGTCTGAGGGATTTCCGGCTAAGAAGGGCCAAACTGTTAAATAAAATCAAGAGTTCAATACAACGGAGGTTCAGGTTCAAAGGTTTACTAGTGTACACCAGGAGGCAAAAAACGTACAAGTACAGAATTTTGTCTGACATGAAACAGGAAGTATACAATTTTATATAGTCTTTACATTCAAGCTGTGCCCACCTTACTGACGTGGTATGTCACAGGGCATCTACATCACTCTAGCTTACACTGTTCTATTCATTGATTTATGCTGATGCTGTATATTTTAAAAAAGTTTTCCTCTGGTAACAAAATGGCCTTGCTATCCACCTGGTCAGACATAATGTCTTTCTGTAAAGTTACTTCTTCAAGGCTTCAAATTAGTCTGAATACAATAGCAGAGTCAGTCTTTTAATACACTTCTTTGTTCCCTGTAACACTTTCCCAACAGCTGCATGTTATCTTAGTAACACATACACAAGGCCAAATCATCCCAGCAGGAAAGAGCAGAAGATTTCATTATTGCACATATTTAATTTCCTGACCCAGCAGATAATCACTTATGAAAAGCATAAACATTAAGACTAGCTGAGCTGGCAGCTGCCAGGGTCAGAGGTCAACTTGCTACAAGCCACACTGCAGTTTCAAAACTACTTGCAATTATACATGAATTCAGCCTTTTTGTTATATCATTAATAGAATAAATGCATTACATACTACTTTGCTTTTAAACTAGCATTTCACATATTTAAATATTAAAACAAAGAGAGAGAAAATGCACCAAGAAATGTGCTGCCATAATAGATGGTGGAAACTACTGCAGCATCATATTTCATGGAGGCCTCGAATATGTTGTGTGAAGCTGAAAACTGGGGAAGCTGAGGGAAAAGTGCACAACAGATTATTGCAATTGCACAGACTTGATAGGCTGACACCCCTCTGTTGCTTATTTCTATGGTTATACATTCTAAGTGCTTTAGACAATGGTAGTTTCATATTCTAAAATGTGTGGAACTTCTACAGTTCATATTTAATCACATAGAAAATAACTGGTTTGTGGGATTTGAACTGATATGCTCATGATGCCCCCAATAAAGAGTGCAAATTGAAAGGCTTATTTTGTCATAGGAGGTATTTCTTCCTGTTATACCTTTGATGACTGACTTTCAGAAAAACTATCAAAGTAATAGTTTATATCTGGGCTAGGAATCAACAGAAGTCTGGAAAAAATGTACTGCAGTGCCACATGATTGTTGATGCTCAGAAGAAGCTGAAAGACAAAGTGAGCCAAACACATATGGAAATATATTTGTGCTAACATCCTATGACATGTTGACTTGGCCCATGCTTAAGGCCTTGATCTCTTGATGGACTTAGAAGTATAAGACTATATCTGGCAGGATCAACACATATGCAACTTGATTTCTACAGCTCTTACAATCTTCAGTGACTTTAGCCACATCCAGCAAGTTCTTGCAGCAGGCTAAAAACAGAATTGACTTCAACTGCTGCATATAACCCAGTAAAGTGCAACAATCTGTAAGTCCACACAATATATGATGCAGTAAGAACTGGAATAATGAAAACAACTCATTTCTGTGGAGTGTTAAATAGCATTGGTAATGTGTATCTAAACCTTAAACAGAATTAGTGCCATTCCAAACCATCACACTATTCATTACTCATTGAATGAGACTGCACATGAGGTGAGCAGTGATGCACATCTAGGTTCAGAGATGTTCATCTCTCATCTCTGCTATACATGTGATGTCAGGATGCCTATAGACATGCTTCTTTCCAAACATTGACACCCATCCTCTCTCTCTCTTATTCTTGAGATGCTCCTTTCACAGAAGAAGTTGCGTGACATGACCAGGCCTTCATATAGTATTCCACACAGCTGATATATTATTTACATGAGCCACACCAGATCAGGCACAGATTTATGAGGAGCTTCATTGACCAAATGTCATTCA
>NC_056734.1:25107409-25112409 GCF_019279795.1 Protopterus annectens | reverse complement strand
TTCTGGTCACAAAATACCTTACTACAGTTGTACCATTGTAGTTGGTAAGATACAAAATGCATGACTAATTGTTTTTTTCAGGCAATGTCCAGTCTCTACGTGTAGTGATACATTACACAGTTCTACTGATTTAATTTGGTCAAATAAAATTTTATTTTTCACAACAAACATTACTATCATATTAAGGGAGTTGCAGTGGGAGTGTACAGAAGGAAGAATGAGGTTTAAGGGGAAGGGAAGAGATGAAAAATGTATGTAATGTTTCAGTGTATGCTAATTTTTAAAAATAAAACATATCTATACTTCATGAACTACAAAAAAAATTATTATGGCTGTTTTTCTTTTCTGTTAATGTGTACATACTGACATCATTGTTTAACATGTCATTTAATAAGGATGCATTTAACATTTGAGTTGCAATGGCCACATCACTGTTGCCTTCTTACAGGTTCATAGGAGGTTACTAGACTAATGGCCCTAGGGCCTTTACACACCTAGCCATGTAATACCCATGTTCCCTAATTGACCATTGTTAGGTGGTTCCCTAATTGACCATTGTTACATGGTTTGATTTTTGCAGAGCGAATCTATGATCAGCACCAGCTACCCTTGTCCATGAGGGACATAGGTTCCACCCAAGGGTTGAATTTACAGTCTCTCATCCAGTCGTTACTGAGGAACTCTGCTTAATGTGAATTGGGAGTTAATTCCAGAGTAGTATCAGTTTCTGGTAGACATATATTTCTCTCCAGCATGTTTTGTTTAAGTTACAGGCTAGGTTGAGATCTCTGGAGTGAGTAACTCTTGTCCACTTTGATTTGTGGACTTGCAGGATTTCTATTAGGGCAGGCTCAGAGACTGCTCTGTAGGCCAGGCACAGGTTGCATCTCAGCAGCCTGTAGGACACAGAGTACAGTGATAAGGCTTTTGTTCTCTCCATGTAGGTTATGTTTTGGAGTCCTTGAATTCCCTTGGTCAGAAACCTCTGGGGTCTCTCTAGTTCCTGCAGGTGGCTTTGGCAACAATCATTTGTCTATGTTTAACCCCTCTTGTAATATGTTAATATTTTTAGCAGACTCAGTTATTGTTCCCAGTTTGCAGTCATCTGCAAACTTGGTAAGTCACAGGCCATATACTTTTGTCTGTACGTCCGAGAAATAAATTGCAAGCAGTAGAGGGCCCAGTACAGAACCTTGTGGCACCCCATTAGTAACTGTTCTACAGGTAGAGATAGAATCCCCGACCTTGACAGTATGGGTTCTGCCTGTGAGTCAGTTGGCTACCCATATAGTGATGTATGGGTTAATACCTGGCTGGGAGAGTTCTTAATTATACATGAATGGGGGGTTGTGTTGAAAGCCTTGGCTAAGTCAAGATAGGTGGTATATACTACCTTACCTTCATCCAGGGCTTTGGTAATGTTCTCAAAGAAGTCCACCAGGTTTAGTAAGCATGATCTACCCTTAACAAAGCCAAACTTAGTTGGGTCAGTAGATTGAAGGTTGCCTATGTCCTTGTTGATAAGGTCCATGATGATTCTCTTCATGGCCTTGCAGATAAGGCTGGTTAGGCTTGTGGGTCTATAGTTCCCAGGGTTGGTTGATGGATCTCCCTTGTGCAACAGGATTACAGTTGCTGTTCTCCACTCTGCTGGAAAAATCCAGTGCTCAGGCTATGGTTAATGAGAATGCCAAGTGGATCTGCTTGGTCATATTTTAGGTTATTTAGCAAGCAGCCTGAGATGTTATCTGGTCTCGTAAAAGTAATGTTTTTGGCCTTGGAGAGTGTGGATATGACTTGCTCATTGGAGATATTGGGGAGAGGACAGGTGTCAGATATGCTTTGGGGTATGGCTGGTGGGAACATGATGGTGAAGTTTGTGCCAAATCTGTCAGATAACAGGTTGGCAATTTCCTCAGGGTCAGTGCAAGTCACACCATTCACTATGGGTTTGGCACCTAACTGGGTATTACCTTTTTGTTTTCAGATGTATGCAAGGAATGCCTTATGATTGTCTTTAGCTAGGAAGCTAATTTAGCCTTATAACTAGCTTTAGAGGACCTTACAGAATATTTGATTTGCTTGATAAAACTGTGGACAGTTTTCTCTTCTAAGTTCCCTGTTGTTTTTAGATATCAGTTTCTTCCTTTTGTTATATAACCTGTGTATACTCGAAGTCCAGCAGGTTGGCTTGTTTTTTGCAGGAGGACTTGGTTTTAATCTTGTCAGGTATAGCAGAGTCAATAAAGTTGTTTACATGGTTATATAGGGCATTTGTCTACTTCTCTGCATAGAAGTCAGTGTCGGCTGTGTTAGCAGGAGGGGTGAACATTTTCAAACCATTGCTTAGTAGACTATAGATTGTTTTGGAGAAATTTCTCATTTTTATTGCTCCTGTAGAGCTGTTATGTCTGATTGCTACTTTGAATGAGACAGATTTATGGTCTGACCTTACTAGGGAGAGCAGATCATAGGGGTAGTGGAGTGACACCCCATATTGGTGAGAACTAAGTCCAGAACATTTGAGCCCCTTGTGGGGGTGCAGACTAACTGTTCCAGAACATTTGTATTAACAAAGTCCAGGAAACTTGTGCTTGTGCTTGTATGCATCACCCATTTGATAGTAGGGTAGTTGAAATCTCCCATGGCCAAGGTGTTTGGCTTTATAGTGAGTGACTCAAGCAAGTCCAGGTAGGTGGTGTGCTTCAAATGGTTCATGCTGGTGGACCTGCAGTTAGCAATGACATGGTAGGGTGTTTTACCTATAGCTACTTGGACTTGGAGTAGCTCTTGAGAGTTATACTGTTTAACTATTCTCGAGGTGTATTTGGATTTAATGAAGATTGATTCACCTGCACCTTTGGTTCTTTAATTGTATCAGGTCTGAACATGTGAAAGGCATTGTAGCTGTGCATGACTGGGGAGATCTCTCCTTACTTGAACCAAGTCTTGGTGACTGCACACATGACAGCATCTTCCAAGGTGAGGAGAGCTTCCAGGAGTGCAGTTTCCTGTTTAGACTCCTAGCATTAAGGAGTATAACCTTAAGTTTGTCTGTGGTGGATTTTTTTGCATAGGAAGTTTTGTTGTTTTGGTATTGCCTAAAAAAGGCATTATGGGGGAGAAAAGTGTCTTTGCCAGTATTCAAAAATCTAGTGAAGACAGGTGAAGACCATCTCTTGCAAACCAGCATGGACTGTCAACCATGTCTTCCCAGGCTGACAGATACTGGATCCCCCTGGACTGACACCAGAAGCTAAGCCAATTGTTTGTTAAAGTCAATCAATTTGTATTGGATGAATCAAACTAAAATTCTGTATCTCTATCAAAAATTAAAATTTATTTCCACTTCACTGACATATTTTCTTTATGGAACAAAACACCAAAGTGCCAAAAGCCATGGAAAAGGCAGTTAAATAAAATTTTTATTGAATCTGTATTCACAGATACTTCATTACAATGAAGTGAACCTATGAAAACACTGTTAAAATAAGAAGAGAGTAGTTACATGATCAGTTAGTATAAACCAATCAAACAATAAAAAGCACGGATAATTCAGGCTCAGTCTTGAGGCAACACTTGGAAATAGATGTACTGATCCACATATACCAAAAGTACATCCAAGAACTGCCAGAGTGTCTTGAAGGCAGAAGCCTGTGTGATACTGACTGTGTGCCAAGGTTACCTCTGGAATGCCCCCGTGACAAGTATAGTAAGAGTTAAATGTATCTTTGTGTCCATAGAGATAGGAAGTCCATGCATTCCCCCACATAGAGATAGGAAGTCCACGCATTCCCCCAGTGTCCCTGTAGAGTCCTTATATGTCCATTAGGTGGCCAATTCAGAATAAATGTGGAGTTCAATTGATAATATCTTGAAATGTAACAGGCAAACATTTGCAAATCAGACATAGGCTCATGGTTTTGGCAGTTAACAGAAATGTGCTTTACATATTCCTAGTATTAAAATTATTGCTGCCATAATTAAATGATACCACTGTCCTTGTACAGTTTTGTCACAAAGTGTGACAGCATGGTCATTATACAAAATGACCTTTCATAACAGAAAGATTATGTGTATATCTGGAGGTGTACCACTGATGCATTATTGCAAATAATTAAAAAAAGACACAGCTGTGTGCAAACATTTGACAAATGAACTACAAATTGCCATTAAAACAATTATTAACAGTACAAAAATACTCAGTGCTCAATCTTACAAGTAAGCAGTGCAAGAAGTGTAGCACTGTGCTAATTCTGTCCAGTTCTTTAAGACAATTTGTTGGACATCAGCAAAATGAATTCTTGACAGAAATTTACATTAAGTAATGTGGCCAATTTCAAATGTTTTACCGTGAAGTATGCACCACATGTACACCTCAAAGTAACCATTTTCAATTCAGAGACAGACCCACCACTGTACTTTAGCATGACAACATGTAGTGCTAAATGCTAAATGCTAAAGAGACATTCCAGGAGAGAGTCATATGCTAATCTAGTATGTATTTCTCCCAGAACTGTCAGCAATAAGGCATTTATACTGCTGAGCGAGTCAGAGAATTGTTTTACCATCTCAAGTAAAATGGCTGCCCCCCCACACACACACACACACACACTGCATGTTACAGTACACAACAAAAAAGCTCATTTTCACCTATTTTGAAAGGGATAAGTAAGGTCAGTTTAGCAAACAGATGATGTTGGGGGGGGCATGTGTACTTACAAAACTAAAAGTTTCGCAGGATGAAAGATGTGGGTGAATGGGAACACTGGACACCATGGATAATTCTTTATAGCTTGCCAGAAAGGCACTTAAAAAATAAAATACATTTTGACAGCATGAAAGACATGGGTTAAGGAGATCATAGGACACCAAGAATAATTATATTCTTTGTACCTGAAAGGTGCTAAAAAAGATTCAAATCCTCAGAATCTGAAAAATGTAGATATCAGTCCTCTGTACCACAACTGGAGACCTGGAAGATACTTCAACGTTGTCTA
>NC_056734.1:25084909-25102409 GCF_019279795.1 Protopterus annectens | reverse complement strand
ATTGGGAGTTAATTCCAGAGTAGTATCAGTTTCTGGTAGACATATATTTCTCTCCAGCATGTTTTGTTTAAGTTACAGGCTAGGTTGAGATCTCTGGAGTGAGTAACTCTTGTCCACTTTGATTTGTGGACTTGCAGGATTTCTATTAGGGCAGGCTTAGAGACTGCTCTGTAGGCCAGGCACAGGTTGCATCTCAGCAGCCTGTAGGACACAGAGTACAGTGATAAGGCTTTTGTTCTCTCCATGTAGGTTATGTTTTGGAGTCCTTGAATTCCCTTGGTCAGAAACATCTGGGGTCTCTCTAGTTCCTGCAGGTGGCTTTGGCAACAATCATTTGTCTATGTTTAACCCCTCTTGTAATATGTTAATATTTTTAGCAGACTCAGTTATTGTTCCCAGTTTGCAGTCATCTGCAAACTTGGTAAGTCACAGGCCATATACTTTTGTCTGGATGTCCGAGAAATAAATTGCAAGCAGTAGAGGGCCCAGTACAGAACCTTGTGGCACCCCATTAGTAACTGTTCTACAGGTAGAGATAGAATCCCCGACCTTGACAGTATGGGTTCTGTCTGTGAGTCAGTTGGCTACCCATATAGTGATGTATGGGTTAATACCTGGCTGGGAGAGTTCTTAATTATACATGAATGGGGGGTTGTGTTGAAAGCCTTGGCTAAGTCAAGATAGGTGGTATATACTACCTTACCTTCATCCAGGGCTTTGGTAATGTTCTCAAAGAAGTCCACCAGGTTTAGTAAGCATGATCTACCCTTAACAAAGCCAAACTTAGTTGGGTCAGTAGATTGAAGGTTGCCTATGTCCTTGTTGATAAGGTCCATGATGATTCTCTTCATGGCCTTGCAGATAAGGCTGGTTAGGCTTGTGGGTCTATAGTTCCCAGGGTTGGTTGATGGATCTCCCTTGTGCAACAGGATTACAGTTGCTGTTCTCCACTCTGCTGGAAAAATCCAGTGCTCAGGCTATGGTTAATGAGAATGCCAAGTGGATCTGCTTGGTCATATTTTAGGTTATTTAGCAAGCAGCCTGAGATGTTATCTGGTCTCGTAAAAGTAATGTTTTTGGCCTTGGAGAGTGTGGATATGACTTGCTCATTGGAGATATTGGGGAGAGGACAGGTGTCAGATATGCTTTGGGGTATGGCTGGTGGGAACAGGATGGTGAAGTTTGTGCCAAATCTGTCAGATAACAGGTTAGCAATTTCCTCAGGGTCAGTGCAAGTCACACCATTCACTATGGGTTTGGCACCTAACTGGGTATTACCTTTTAGTTTTCAGATGTATGCAAGGAATGCCTTATGATTGTCTTTAGCTAGGAAGCTAATTTAGCCTCATAACTAGCTTTAGAGGACCTTACAGAATATTTGATTTGCTTGATAAAACTGTGGACAGTTTTCTTTCTCTTCTAAGTTCCCTGTTGTTTTTAGATATCAGTTTCTTCCTTTTGTTATATAACCTGTGTATACTCGAAGTCCAGCAGGTTGGCTTGTTTTTTGCAGGAGGACTTGGTTTTAATCTTGTCAGGTATAGCAGAGTCAATAAAGTTGTTTACATGGTTATATAGGGCATTTGTCTACTTCTCTGCATAGAAGTCAGTGTCGGCTGTGTTAGCAGGAGGGGTGAACATTTTCAAACCATTGCTTAGTAGACTATAGATTGTTTTGGAGAAATTTCTCATTTTTATTGCTCCTGTAGAGCTGTTATGTCTGATTGCTACTTTGAATGAGACAGATTTATGGTCTGACCTTACTAGGGAGAGCAGATCATAGGGGTAGTGGAGTGACACCCCATATTGGTGAGAACTAAGTCCAGAACATTTGAGCCCCTTGTGGGGGTGCAGACTAACTGTTCCAGAACATTTGTATTAACAAAGTCCAGGAAACTTGTGCTTGTGCTTGTATGCATCACCCATTTGATAGTAGGGTAGTTGAAATCTCCCATGGCCAAGGTGTTTGGCTTTATAGTGAGTGACTCAAGCAAGTCCAGGTAGGTGGTGTGCTTCAAATGGTTCATGCTGGTGGACCTGCAGTTAGCAATGACATGGTAGGGTGTTTTACCTATAGCTACTTGGACTTGGAGTAGCTCTTGAGAGTTATACTGTTTAACTATTCTCGAGGTGTATTTGGATTTAATGAAGATTGATTCACCTGCACCTTTGGTTCTTTAATTGTATCAGGTCTGAACATGTGAAAGGCATTGTAGCTGTGCATGACTGGGGAGATCTCTCCTTACTTGAACCAAGTCTTGGTGACTGCACACATGACGGCATCTTCCAAGGTGAGGAGAGCTTCCAGGGAGTGCAGTTTCCTGTTTAGACTCCTAGCATTAAGGAGTATAACCTTAAGTTTGTCTGTGGTGGATTTTTTTGCATAGGAAGTTTTGTTGTTTTGGTATTGCCTAAAAAAGGCATTATGGGGGAGAAAAGTGTCTTTGCCAGTATTCAAAAATCTAGTGAAGACAGGTGAAGACCATCTCTTGCAAACCAGCATGGACTGTCAACCATGTCTTCCCAGGCTGACAGATACTGGATCCCCCTGGACTGACACCAGAAGCTAAGCCAATTGTTTGTTAAAGTCAATCAATTTGTATTGGATGAATCAAACTAAAATTCTGTATCTCTATCAAAAATTAAAATTTATTTCCACTTCACTGACATATTTTCTTTATGGAACAAAAACACCAAAGTGCCAAAAGCCATGGAAAAGGCAGTTAAATAAAATGTTTATTGAATCTGTATTCACAGATACTTCATTACAATGAAGTGAACCCATGAAAACACTGTTAAAATAAGAAGAGAGTAGTTACATGATCAGTTAGTATAAACCAATCAAACAATAAAAAGCATGGATAATTCAGGCTCAGTCTTGAGGCAACACTTGGAAATAGATGTACTGATCCACATATACCAAGAGTACATCCAAGAACTGCCAGAGTGTCTTGAAGGCAGAAGCCTGTGTGATACTGACTGTGTGCCAAGGTTACCTCTGGAATGCCCCCGTGACAAGTATAGTAAGAGTTAAATGTATCTTTGTGTCCATAGAGATAGGAAGTCCATGCATTCCCCCACATAGAGATAGGAAGTCCACGCATTCCCCCAGTGTCCCTGTAGAGTCCTTATATGTCCATTAGGTGGCCAATTCAGAAAAAATGTGGAGTTCAATTGATAATATCTTGAAATGTAACAGGCAAACATTTGCAAATCAGACATAGGCTCATGGTTTTGGCAGTTAACAGAAATGTGCTTTACATATTCCTAGTATTAAAATTATTGCTGCCATAATTAAATGATACCACTGTCCTTGTACAGTTTTGTCACAAAGTGTGACAGCATGGTCATTATACAAAATGACCTTTCATAACAGAAAGATTATGTGTATATCTGGAGGTGTACCACTGATGCATTATTGCAAATAATTAAAAAGACACAGCTGTGTGCAAACATTTGACAAATGAACTACAAATTGCCATTAAAACAATTATTAACAGTACAAAAATACTCAGTGCTCAATCTTACAAGTAAGCAGTGCAAGAAGTGTAGCACTGTGCTAATTCTGTCCAGTTCTTTAAGACAATTTGTTGGACATCAGCAAAATGAATTCTTGACAGAAATTTACATTAAGTAATGTGGCCAATTTCAAATGTTTTACCGTGAAGTATGCACCACATGTACACCTCAAAGTAACCATTTTCAATTCAGAGACAGACCCACCACTGTACTTTAGCATGACAACATGTAGTGCTAAATGCTAAATGCTAAAGAGACATTCCAGGAGAGAGTCATATGCTAATCTAGTATGTATTTCTCCCAGAACTGTCAGCAATAAGGCATTTATACTGCTGAGCGAGTCAGAGAATTGTTTTACCATCTCAAGTAAAATGGCTGCCCCCCCCCCCCCCCACACACACACACACACACTGCATGTTACAGTACACAACAAAAAAGCTCATTTTCACCTATTTTGAAAGGGATAAGTAAGGTCAGTTTAGCAAACAGATGATGTTGGGGGGGGCATGTGTACTTACAAAACTAAAAGTTTCGCAGGATGAAAGATGTGGGTGAATGGGAACACTGGACACCATGGATAATTCTTTATAGCTTGCCAGAAAGGCACTTAAAAAATAAAATACATTTTGACAGCATGAAAGACATGGGTTAAGGAGATCATAGGACACCAAGAATAATTATATTCTTTGTACCTGAAAGGTGCTAAAAAAAAAGATTCAAATCCTCAGAATCTGAAAAATGTAGATATCAGTCCTCTGTACCACAACTGGAGACCTGGAAGATACTTCAACGTTGTCTAGATCTTGAGTAAAAAAAAAAAAAAAAAGTAAAGTAAAAACTGGGGGGGGGGGGGCTAAAAATCTGCATTATTCCCACAGCAAGTAGGAGCATTAATCAACTATGCTAACTTATCAGTTAGTGCAGAAAGTATATATATTTTTTCATAATAAGAAGTACAAACATCTAATCTCTGGTATTATTCAAAGGCAGCAGCAGCAAGTGAGCTGAGAGATAGAGCAGCCTGTTACATAAGAGACAGTCAATTGAGAGAGATTTGCATGCGTGTCCATGTGGCGGGGAGGCTTCACTTCAAAGCTGAGTGGAACACTAGATGACATCAGTAAGAATAATAAAGTAGTCCTTGCACTCATTTAAATAATTAACAGAGCAGTAAACCTAACATCACCATGCATGTTACAAATACTAAACTCTAACAGCTGACATTATTGCCTGAATGTAAGGATCCCTGATTCAAATGTTGAGGGACAGAAACATTAGAGGAGACAAATAAAGTCTGGCAACAAACTAAGTTGTCCCGGGACATCTTCATTGGGAGGGTTAGGTTAATATTAAGGGAACTTCAACAAAAGTTGTGCTTCAAACACTTTAATGTGAATATTAAGGGGAGTTAAGTGGGTTGGGGAGGTGAAAGGGTTAAGTGGAGGCAGGGATGGTAGAGAAAGTGAGATAGTGATGGGGAGGGGCTTAAGAGATTTAGTCTAGCTTAGCTGGGTTAAGCAGTCACATTTTGGCGTGAACTTGCTACCCACCCAACCTCCCTCTTTTCATTGGTGGGGTGTAGAGTTATTTTATCAGTGAGGGTAGGCAGAGAAGAGGGATAGGCTTGCCCTCTTCTTTTCCCCCTCTGATGTCTGGATGTTCATTTCAAGGATCTGGGGAAAGGAAACGAGTAGTTGGAGGAAGCTTGCTGAATAGATAAGCAAGCTGAGGTAAGGACAGTGCTTATTTGGTGGATGGTAATTTAATGGATGGTGTATGAAGTGAGTTGGGATGCTGCTTCATAAGTAAAGTAAGTGAGCAGAGGTATGGACCCTGCTTGTTGGGCAGGGTGAGTAGGTACGCTGCCCTGATTAACATTACAATGAATGGTGTATGAAGTGAGATGGGATGCTGCTTCATAAGTAAAGTGAGTAGAGGTATGGACGCTGCTTACTGGGGCAGGGTGAGTAGGTAGGCTGCCCTGATTAACATTACAAGGATGTTATGCTGTATTTAGCATCAATTATATCATGAATAGTTGTAATTAATAAAGTTGGTGATCAAAGCTATGTTATGGAAATCTAATAAAGGTCATCAAATGTCATTTGGTGTTATGTGTGTTATTGAAGGGGACCGGGGCAACAAGGAATTTTTGTTAACTCTGGGACAAGTAAGAGGTATACTGATGTGTGTTTGTGTATGTGGGTGTGTGTGTGGGGGGGGGATGTATGGGATGTGGGGGTGTGTAGGTGAGAGTGTTTGTGTGTATGTGTGTTTGTATATGTGTGTGTGTTTTTGTGTGTGTGTGTGTGTGTGTGTGTGTGTGTGTGTATGTATATGTTTGTGTTTAAATACGTGTGTGTGTGTGTGTGTGTGTGTGTGTGTGTGTGTGTGTGTGTGTGTGTGTGTGTGTGTGTGTGTGTGTGTGTGTGTGTGTGTGTGTGTATTTGAACAAGTGTATCTATGTATGTATGTGGGAGAATGAAAGGTTAATTCCTTCATGGGCTGTGAATGTTGACTACCACTGGTAAGTGCTTATTAGCACTTGTGGTAGTTGCATGTGGATTAGCTGTTAATTACGTATTTTCTAATTCTGGTCAAGGTGTTTGTAATTGCAAATCACTTCACCATGTAAACAGCCTCTTTTTACTGCAGTTGTTACTCCCAGTGCCGGGGCTCTTTCTGAATTTTCAGCAGTGTGTAGCTCATGAGTAAGATGTCTTAGACTCCATGTTGATAATTTGTTCATGAAAACCACAGACTTACAGATACACAAGTTAATATCTGTTAAAATAAATGGCAGTTAACAAAAATGTGCTTTAGATCTTCACAGTATTCAAGTTAATGCAACTATTTTTTTAAAGAAAAATAAGTTTATTATTCTACACTTGAAGGACAACATTGATACAACATAATCTTGCAAATCTAGAGATAGCATTAATAAACATAATCATACAAATCTAGAGATCCTACATGGAACATTTGCAAAGTAAATAATAATTTCTTTCTTTGGGTACTTTACCTATGTGTGCTTCTTTAACTAGACTTTTTTTTAACTTCTCATTTTGCTTGTTTGTTTGTTTACTAATGAGGTAAGGCAGCTGGTCACAAGTATTCCCTTTCACAAATATTTATATTTGTGACCCCAGAGCACTGCTTGTTTAAGTCTTGTATCACACAATAGGCAAACAGAGACAGAAGGGATCAAATCCTGGATGATAGATATTATGTTAATTAAAATGCTTTTCCCCAAAAATACTGTGTGTGCAGAAAGGAAAATATGCAAGACTGAACAGCAGATTTTTAAAGTAATATAGCTTGCTTTGCAAGAACAGTTAGCTGTTGATATATTAGAAATGTCTAGTTTAGGGGCGTGGCTAGGATGTAGACTGTTTGGCAGCATCTTTTCTCAGCTCTGCACTCAAAAGATATTTCTGACAGGAATTTTTAAAAACTAGATATTGTAGACAAACCTATTTTGTTGAATTACTTCTACTAATATCACTAGAAGTTTACAGTGCAAAAAATTTGCCTTTAAACATTATTTTTCCTGTCAAAAACAAGAAGGAAGGTATCTGAATCTACTGAAAATGAGCTTTTCTAAGCATACCACACAGGACCAGACGATGAAAAAGGAGATACAGTCTTTATTAAATGCTATACAAGACTTGTCAGTGAAATTTGACAAAATGAATACCAAACTGGATACTTCTGAGGAGAGATCTACAAAACAAATACAGCAACTAC
The DNA here is from genome assembly GCF_019279795.1 of Protopterus annectens. Lineage (NCBI taxonomy): Eukaryota > Metazoa > Chordata > Ceratodontiformes > Protopteridae > Protopterus > Protopterus annectens. Next base: position 25,095,143 of record NC_056734.1, on the reverse strand, counting down.
AAGAAATAATGACGCAACAGAAGTCTCAAATAGCTGACATAGAGAGATCCTTAAATGATACTGAGGGCAGACTCTCAGAACAAGATCTTCAGCTACATTTTTTATCACAACAAAATGCTTCATTACAAAATAAAATAGAGGATCTAGAGAACAGGTCCAGACGAAATAACCTTCGCATCTATGGGCTACCAGAGAAAACAGAGGGAGAAAACATGGTGACTTTCCTTACAACCTGGTTACCTGAAGTTTTAAATTTGCCTGAAGCTCTTTCTTATGGAATTGAAAGAGCCCACAGATCCTTAAGAGCTGCTTCATCAACCATCAAATCAAAATATCACCCGTGATCAATAATAGTAAAGTTTTTTTTCATCACAGGACAAGGAACTTATTTTAAAAACAGCATGGTCAACTTCTCCAGTTAAATACAAAGACAACATAATCAGATTTGATAATGATTATTCTGCTGGAGTTATAACTGCAAGAAAAGAATGTCTCCCTCTGATAAAGGAATTGAAAAAAAGACAACTTAAAGTCCACTTGCTGTTCCCTGCAAGAATAAAAATATTTTTACTGAAGGTCCTAAAACTTTTGACACTCTGCAAGCAACAGTTTCTTATCTTTCAGCTAATAAAACCTTGGATAATGTGGAAGAAATGGATTTCTCCCAGTTTGGGGTTAAGCGTCACTTAGAAAAAAATGAATGGAGCACTGCTGACAAGAAGAAGAAGAAGAAACGATAAAAGACATATGAAAAACACAAACATTATTGTCTTCTATTTGCTCTGTAAGGCAAAAAAGTTTTTTGAAAGCATTCATGCTTTACACGTGTCGGTCTTTGAAACAATATAAATCCAAGATAAGCAGGACATTTTATAACTAAAGCAAACAACACTAAAGAAAGCAAGGTAACATATCTTTCTCTATTACAGTGTAAATACTTACAGTCATGATTTTTCTAACTCTAAATGATGTTTAGATAGTTCATGTATAAATTACCTGCCTTTTACTGCTAGTATAGAATATGATGTATTTACACTGACATATTAATGTGGTGTGTTTAAATGAGCATGATTCCTTTTTATATTATTTACACTAAGCTGCATGAAATATCTAAACTGATGTATTTAATACGCATAATAATATGAAAAAACAGTGCCAGAAAACGTTCGAACTCCGTCCCAGCAGTTTATTGAAACAATGGTGAAGACAAACCAAATAAAGCACAAATTCTATTGTTAACGCTTTTTAAAAACAAAAATCAACCTGCGTTTTCGTCCTTGTATATAGGACTTCATCAGACAACACTTTAATTAATTGGTACGTTTATATACTGAAAGAAATCAGTCTACTTATGTAAATTATCCATTCACCTTACTTAATTATTTAAAACTTCCTATCACATTAGAGGATCTCATGAATATTAATGCCTTTCAGGGAAATGCGTAAAACCAACAAATACATGAAATGTTTACTCACATTTGCACTTATCAAAAACTATCTTAAAACATACTCATAAATAGTTTATAATATATAAAAATACAATAATTAATTCATACATTCATTAATAAATAATCATATAAATATTTATTTAAAAATTATTTAAAAATATATATATATAAAAACAAACTTCCTAAAAGTATTTTATTCACTTTATGTGTATATCAATAATAAGTGGTATATTTAATGAAATAATGCCCTCTAGTGTCAATTTTAAACATTACATCAATTTTATCTATAACTTGTTAGCTCTTATTTTTAATAGGGGTGTTATGGTAAGGAAATCATTTAAACCAGGTTTAGTATTTGAATCCAAGTAAACCTGCCACCATAATTCTTTCGATTCTAAAATTTCCTCCCATAGTCCACCCCTGATATCTGGCAAAATTTGATCAAGTACAAAAAATTGGAACCTATATTCAGGACATGTGGTTGTGTGTTTATATAAGGCATTTGTACTCTTCGCTTTCAGTATGTCATAATTGTGCTCATAAATTCTTCTTTTCAAACAACGTTCCGTTTTACCTATGTAAAACGACTGACATTTCTGACAAATAGCCACATAAACAATGCCCTTACTTTCACAGTTGTAATAATTTCTACTTTTAAGCCATTTATCTCTACTTTCTATCTGTATTACTTGTTTATTAATAAAATATGGGCACTGTTGGCATCTACCACATCTATATGTCCCATTCCTTCGTTTGTTTCCCTTAAGTGATTTGTCACTACTTCTTTCGAATATTTTGCCTATATTTGGTGGATTTTTATACACTATTTTAGGTGCCATCTTAGTTATTTCTTCAATATCTGTTAAAGAGCTGAATTTATTCCATTCTTTTTTAAAAATTTCTCTCAATTTATTATTTGAATTATTATATTCCACTATCAGGCTTCTTGAGTAATTAACTTGTTCCACTTTGTTACTCACAATTTCTTGATTAATCATATCTGTATTCCTCTGGGGACCCTCATTTATATCTAAAATTGGTTTAAACCTATCTAACCTACCCAGCTCAACCTCTTTTCTTAAATTCTCTATGAAACTCATGGGATATCCTCGCTCTAGAAACATATTTGTAAGAGTCTTACATTCTTCTTGGAAATCTTTCTCATCTGATGTCATCCTTGAGACTCTTACAAATTGTCCCTTCACTATATTTTTCTTACTGTAGGGGGGGGTGTGCACTTTCATAATGTAAATAGGAATTTACATATGTGTCTTTTCTATAAACCTTACTTTGAAATTTACCCTTTTCTTTATATATTTCTATATCTAAATATTTCAACTTTTCTTTGTTTACAGTATACGTAAATTTCAAAAATGTAGTTGTGTGATTAATGTATTCCATAAATTCAGAAAATTTCTCCTGCGTCTCTACCCATAAAATGACTATGTCATCTAAAATTCTGAAATACTTTATCCAACATTCCTTAAATTTACAATTAGCTATGAATTGCTCCTCCCATCTGGCTAAGACAATGTTTGCAAAAGTGGGGGCACAAACTGCCCCCATCGCAACACCCGTCCTTTGTTGATAATATCCACCGTCAAACATGATGTAATTATATTTTAAGACGGTGTCCATTAGTGTCACACTTGCTATCTTGTCTTCCAAACTTAAACTTTCATCACTGAATATCATTTGTTCAAACATGTCCATACCCTCTCCAAAAGGAATACATCCAAACAGATCGATAACATCTATAGTGATAAACAGTAAGTTATCCCTATACATATCTTGTTTAATTACCCCCAATAAGTTCCAGGAATCCTTTAATATTAAATTATTTTTTAAGCATAATAATATATAAAAACTGATAGTAATAACTGTCAAAAAGTGTCTTGAAAAGTAATTATCTATTCTTTGATGCTAAAAGTGCCTTTTTGACTAACAAACAACTGTTTGGCTTGTATATCTGCCCTTAATGTTAAGAAAACTAATAGAAGTTTAATGAGCTAGTGTTCAGTTTAAAAAAAGCCCTAAAAACTTCACTTACTTTGTTTTTGTCTTCTCGCCATGGTCACGAGCTGGGAACTCTTATTTTACCACCCCTGAATGAAGGTTCTTCAGTTAGAATCCATTACAGTGTGTTAAACCTTCTAACAGCACAAAATGAAAGTAAACAGTCATGAGTGATGTCAGCACTAAAACAAGACAGTATGGGTGTGGTGTCAGCTCCTAAGCTACTTAAAGTAACCAGCACACTATTTATGAGATGGCAAAGTGCTTTTACAGTTTTAACAAATATTAAATGTACACTGAAGTACCTAATGAATTTAGAAGGTATCAACACATACATGACGTTTTATTATATTGTAATATTTGTTATTCATTTTGAATTGTACAGATAAACAGCACACAAAGCTTAAAAAGAAGTATATCACTTGGAAGAAACTGTACGAATAGTTAACACATACAGACTTTACTATAATCTTTTCTGATAAAATCACCCACGTAAATTACTATAATTTAACTTAATTTTATAAAAATTTAATATATTTAAGTCCTTGACTGGAACTATATAACATATTTGTAAACACACTGCAGCTAGTGTACTCAACCTTAAGGATAGTAAGTCAATTAAGGTTCATGAATGTAGCTATGTGTTATTAGGCATTTTAAGGGTAAAAAAGATTTGCTGTTTAATTATCAAGATACTTTGTAAATATTAAATTGTTCAAGTAGCACAATCATTAAGCAGTAATGAGCAAGAAAAAATCTCAGTGTTACTTATGATATTGTTATATATGTATATATATATATATATATATATATATATATATATATATATATATATATTATATATATATATAGGAAAGAACTGCTGAATTATAAGTATGCTTTTATTAAAGGCAAGTTATACTAATATTGAACATCCTCACTGAAAATGAATGGTTGTGTAGAGACACAGTAACTCACATTATATAACCAAGGCTAAAGAGATTGTCTTGTATGTCTAACTTGATCAGCCTTGAACCTTAGATTGCAAATAGACATGCAACATACTTTTACTTATAATACTGAATACATATTATATAACATCACAAACGCTAAAGCCATTGTCAGCTACATCTCATATCAATCAGCATTAAAATATGATTTGAATAGCATAGGCATTTACTAACATATTGCTGTTGGTACCTGATGTACATATAAGTAGCAGGTCTAATTTCTGTCTATGAAAGTAAATACCAGGCTGTGTGCATTTGTTAATTATGAAACAAGAGCATGCTATCTATTCTTTTTAATATCCTATAGGTATGTACTTGTTAGAGACACACACATGCTGCAAAGCTGCTAGTTATTGCATATTCATTAGTATATTTCTGACTGCAGTGTTGTAAATATATGGTGTGGACCACTTGAGTTGAGAATATGTCTCTATATTGGGCATGTTCTCTGTTTGAACGTTGTATATTATCTATAATATGATATGGAGTACCCTCACTAAATTCAAAGAAGCCACAATAGAAACAAATATTTATTAAAAATGGAGAATAGAAGGATGAAGAGAAAAATGAAGGAAAATGGTTGATGGTCCTATAAGGTTATCTTTTCCTGTGTATGTAGAAGAGTTGACAGTAATAAGTACCAAACAATTGTGTTATAGCATATTTAAAGCCTACTTTGCTTCTCATATTTTCCAACCTTACAGTTATAATGCTGCAGATAAATCCTGTAATATCATAAGGAGTATGAGTTGCTATTTGACATATGACATATGTGGTACACTAGCGATGAAATATGCCAGTGGCAATACAAATGTAATGTTATATTCATTGTTATGGATACTTTCTGATTTAATTTACTTGTGGCATGGTTAACTGATGAATATAATGCTTAACATTTTTTTTTATGTATGTATGCACATATATGTATATATATGTATATATATGTATATATATATATATATATATATATATATATATATATATATATATATATATATATATATATATGGATCTACCTGACAACATCGACAGTTCACAAACACGACACCTCATATACTCAACACATCATAACAACAACCAACAAGCAAAACAAATCCCTGTCCAAAACCACACACACAACACAAGCACACCAAAATCCTAACAAACAAACACTAAACCTTACATACACAACTATCTACAACCCTAACCGAAACCCTAACCCTAAGGTCCGTCACTATCGCACACTCACCTAACCCGCGCCCTAACCCTAACTCACTTAACTCGCCCCAACCCAAAAAATATCACTACTGCACCCTTACCTAACCCGCGCCCTAACCCTAACTCACTTAACCCACCCCTATCCCTACAGACCGCCAGCATCGCACACTTACCTTACTCGCACCCTAACGTCCGTCACTACCGCATACTTACACATCCTTTCCCCATCTCGGTGTTCTCCGCATCAGTGTTTTCATCCGTTGGTCTTCTGACTTGTCGATCTTCTGGCGTCAGTGATTTCGTTGTCGGTCTTCTCATCTGTTGACGTTCTCAGGTAGACCCATATATATATATAGTTAGACCATTATAAAAAATTTGATACCTATGAATGCCACTCACACTATAAGGGAGATAGACAGCAAACATATTATTTTTAAGATGCATAACCGTTATTGCTAAACAAAAGATATATTAAAGTAAAAGATTTTCCTTTACAATTTAAACAAAACCAAATAGTTAAGTATTAAATCTATGTATAGTTGTGTTGCCTTAGTGTTTTATAAAATATTAAAAATAGATAAAGACTGTATTTAAGTAATCTGTAAAGACAGATACATGTATACTTAAAAGATATATAAGATACTTTTCATTATAAAACTACCATATGGCGGGGCCGAGGGAGGATGCTGAAATGCAGACTTAGAGAGATCGCTTGAATGATTAGATCATTCAAGGATGAGATGTTTTTTCTCATGGAGGGGTTTGGTGGTTGTTTATCTTATATTGTTCTCAGTTATGATCTTGTAATTTACTTTTATTGGGTGTCTATATTCTATTGTAATACTGTTGGAAGAAGAAAGAACAAGTCATTCTTTTCATGTACACACATCTACACATTGTTATGAGTATATGAATATGGATAAAAGCAAAGCTAATATAAATCCAATTGCGAAATGTATATCTCTTAATGTAAATGGTTTAAATAATAGCTGCAAAAGGGGAAGTCTTTATAGATATTTAAAGCTATTTGAAGCGCAACTAGTATTTTTACAGGAAACACACCTTACACAGGAAGACATAAATAAAATAAACAATAAAAATTATACAATACCAGTAAGTTCCACCTATAATCAGAAGCAAAGGGGAGTAGTAATTTTGTGGAAAAACACTACTTTAATGCCTAAAATCATAAATATGTTCCATGACAACTCAGGAATGTTTTGTCTAGTGGCAATATCTATCAATGAAATGATATATACATTAGTGAATATTTATTGGATACCAGGACTAGGTGTTAGAGTGGCCAAACAACACTTAGAAGACATTGTACAATATACCAAAGGCAATTTAATCATGGCTGGAGATTTCAATTGCATTATAAAAGAAACTGACACAAATACTAAAACTACACGTAAGAGATCACCTTTAACAAAGTTGTTATCTGAGTTTGTTGAAACTTTTAATATAGTTGACATAAATGAGTATGCTATCCCAGATTCACTATTCTTTACACATTTTTCCCATAGGCATAATACATACTCTAGAATAGATAGAGTGTACATAACAAAGGATTTAACCTCTAAATTAAATAAAGTCAAGACAATTTCATGTTCATTTTCGGACCATAACACCATAACGTTTGAGATAGACTTATGTTTCAAGAGAAGGATATCAGTAACAAGAATACCATCTTACATAACAAATCTCAAAGATTTTAAGGAATTTTATATTAAAGAGACACAAACATTCCTAGATATCAATCTTACAAAAGATGTATCTGAAATATATATATGGGATGCATTGAAAGCATACCTATATGGAAGAGCGGTGGGATGGTATAAAAATAAACAAAAACAGTGGAATAAGGAATTAATGGAATTACAGTCAAAAGTAGATAATTTAAAGCTTGATATTCAAAATGGAAACACCAACTTAATAAAAGATCTAGAAGATATTAATAAAAAATACTCAGAGACGCTACACCACAAAACAATGATCAACTTAGAAAAAATTAAACTATGTTACTATTCAATGAACCCTAAAAAAATAGGACTAAAAAGATTATTAAAACAAATCAAATCAAGGAAATACATAATATAGAAACCAAAAAGAAAGTATCTGATTTAGAAGGAATACTAGAAGCTTTTAGGCTATTTTTTCATAAACTTAATAACTAAAATGAGAAAACAGAAACTCATTCAGCATTGAAAGCTTTTCTCAAAAACAATGTTAACGTTAGGTTATTAGAGGAGCAGGTACAACTAATAGATAAACAAATAACAATGACAGAACTTAAAGCTGAAGTAAATAAGCTAAAATTAAACAAAGCTCCAGGTATAGATAATATCACCCCAGAAATGTTTAAATTACTATCAAATGAGGCTTTGCTGTTGTTATTGAATGTGTTTACATCAGTTAAAAATGGTAAAGACATTCCTCCTTCTTGGAAGTACACATTAATATCACCAATTCTGAAACAAAATAAAGATCCCAGTGAATGTTCATCATACAGACCCATTTCACTTCTTAATATAGATTATAAATTTTTTATGGCAATACATGCTGCTCGAATAAAACAATCACTACCACTTTTGATAGAGGAGGATCAAACAGGTTTTATAAAAGATAGGAACACTTATGACAACATTAAAAGAATTATTTCCTTAATTGATTATATAAATGTCACAAAAAACAAAATGAATGTTATTAGCTTAGACATAAATAGTGCATTTGATTCAGTGAACTGGGGTTATCTGTGGTTAGTTTTAGAAGAATATGGCTTCTCAAACAACTTCACTTTGTTAATAAAATCGTTATATGAAAAATCATTGGCTTATATAAAACTGGGATCTTGTCTGTCTAAATCTATTAAAATAACTAAGGGCACAAAACAAGGCTGCCCTCTTTCACCGTTATTGTTTGCACTAGTCATTGAACCCTTAGCAAATAATATACGCATGGATAAAAATATTGAAGGAATACAACTAGACAACAGCCTAGAGCTTAAAATTCAACTTTTTGCTGATGATATTTTAATTACCTTAAAAAATAATAATAGCAGTTTAAAAGCATTATGGGACTCAATTCAAAATTTTCAAAACTTTTCAAGTCTTAAATTTAATGAGAACAAAACAAATGTATTGCTTATAAATACTAATAAAAAAGATCTAAATAAAAATACCATAAATATATCTCTACCGATAATATAATTAAATACTTGGGAATTATAATAACTAACAACCTAGATACTACAATTGAAACAAATTATAAAGAGACCTTAAATAATATTAAAAATCTAATACAAAGATGGAATAAATTCTTCTTTTCAATGGAAGAAAGGCTTTATATAATTAAAATGATCATATTTCCAAAAATTCTTTATGTCATACAAGCTTGTTCTTTGCCACCAGCTAAATCACACCTAAAACAATTAAATAATTTAATGGTAAGATTCCGATGGTATCCAAAAAAACCAAGGATAGTTATGAAGTATCATCTAGATGATTGGGATATAGGTGGCATAGGTTTACCAGACATAGAAATATATTTGCATTCATCTATTATTGAAACAATATCATTATGGCTAAATACAAAATATACATCAAAATGGAAGCTAGTTCATGAGAGAATCTGGTTAAAATCAGGATTTGTAGTAGCAAATAAGTATACAGATTTCATACCAAACAATTTTCTATGGCTGATGAAGGAATATATGATGATACATAAGAATAAAAATATAAGTTCCAAATACATTACTTATACATTAAAAATTTTCCAAAATCTTATTAATAGCAATCCTGATATTAAAGCATGGTCATTTCTTTTATATCCAGTAGCGTACACACAAGGTAATATAATAACATTTAATATGGAAGTAGTCAACATGCTTAAAGAAAAGGGATTAATATATTGGCATCAATTGCTAAACTCTGGAAAACCTCTGACAATAAACCAGATTAAACAGAAATTAAATATGGAAGATAGTTTGTGGTTACATGTACAATAATTAAGACAGTATACATTAAGCAAACAAGAAACAATGCAACCATCAATAAGACAAAATGTTCCTAACCTTATAAAAATATAATATTACTAATGAATCAACCCATTACTGGAAAGGGATACTTATCATCTATTTATAAAACAAACAAAAAATAAAATGCATAATAATGACAAACTATGGAATTATTATAGATCAGTTAATGGACATGTGCCAAATGACAGAGATCAAAAACTAATTCTTCTCTCTCCAAAGCAGACATCACTTTCATTACATTGGAGACTTTTTACATGGCAATTCATACACAGATCTTATGTAACCCCTCATAAAATGGAACTTATGTTTAAGAAAAATATTGGCTGCTGGAGATGTGATTTATCAATAAAAGCAGACTGGCAACATATGTTCTATGAATGCCATTTGATTAAACCATATTGGGATAAAATAAATTATTTTCTGCAAATGGTATTCAATGATAAATTCCAGATTTCCAAATCTATTATTTTGTGTAATGTACCTGTACCCGACTGTGTGCCAAGAACAAAATATGTAATCTTATGGACTCTCCTAGCTATTGCAAGGAA
>NC_056734.1:25039909-25079909 GCF_019279795.1 Protopterus annectens | reverse complement strand
ATCTAGGTCTGTGAAGTGTAAAAGTACATGTAAGCAGTGCAGAATTCACAAATTATGTTTCATCCTCTATTGTTTGTTAAAATGTATCATCTCTGTCCGCTTCAAGTTAAAATTTATTTTTTAATTTTTGTCATTGTTTGCGCAATGCAGCGCTTAGTGGAATAACAGGAAACAGAGTAATGAATGACAGGTTTTTCAGTGTTTTTCACATAACTATTCCTGTGGCACCATGCGTATGTGTAGGACTAAAGTATAGAGGGATATGGGTTCTAGTACAGCATATATAACCTTTCCATCACTTTCTAAGCTGCATATTTGCACAATATCACAGGAACACAGAACAGAACACCTGTGTTTACCTGATTTCAGCATCAGTACATGCAGCAGTCTGTAGGTGTGCATCACACATTAATGAGCACCAACAGAGTTGATACATTCAGTGAAGCAGCAGATGTTTTTCATAGGTGCTAATTAACAACATAAGCAGGTAATTTTCAGTGCTGTGGAGCTATTCAACAAGCTATAAAGGATCCATGTAGCATACATTCTATTTTTCCTGAATATGTCAATACCAAGGAAGCAGTGAACAGGAAATTTTAGGCCTGAAGTAAAATTGTGTCAACTGCTGCATTTTCAAGGTAAGTCCTGAACCTACAAAGTATTCTTTAATAATATGGCATATCTGGGTCTATATTACGTTATCAAACATTTACATGTTCGAACGTCGTATGGTCAACACCATATGATCGAACATGTAAATGTTCAAACTTTTCAATGGAGATCTCTGTACAGTGCAGAAATGGAGGTTTTCCATTGTCTGAACTGTAGTGCAATCTCAAAGTTGGTATATTTAAAGAGTGGGCGGTGCAGGGAGGCTTGCCCCCCTGCTTAACATTTCATGTAGGTTTATTCTTATTTATTTTTTTTAACTTTTAAGAGTTTGAACATATGGTGCCGACCATATGGTGTTTGAACTTTTAAAAGTTTGATAATCTAATATAGACCCGCATATCCTTGTATTTCTTAACTTGGTGCAGTAATGAAGTAAATATTGGTGGATTTGTACAGAAAGTAACTTAACATGTGACAGCAGACACTTATTTTACTTATATGTGTCCATTACTAAGTTTTTTCTTACTTAGTCTTCTCATTTTAATTGAGCAGGCATGGTGGTGCAGCTGTTAGCATTGCTGCCTCACAGCAAGAAGTTCTGCAGTTCAATCCTTGGCTGGGATGCCTTCTCTGTGGAGTCTGCATGTCCTCCCTGTGGTCCCGTGGGTTTCCTTCAGGTGCTCTGGTTTCCTCCCACATCCCAAAGATATGCTGTAAGTGGATTGGATATTCTAAATTGGCCCTAGGTGTGAGTGCATGTGTGTGCCTTCTGTGGAAGGTTGGGCACTGGGCTGGCAACTCGACACTGTCAAAACTGCACTGACAATCATGAGCAGACAGATGATCCACTGTGGCAACCCCTAACTGGGAAAAAGCCAAAAGAAGAAGTCTTCTCATTTTAACTGCACTCTTTGCGTGATGCGCCACATAGCACAAGCAGTGGTAATAGGGAATGGCTATGTTTATCTGGTTTGCATGAATTGTGGCAGACGACCTAGGAACTAGACAGGCAAAAAAAATAAATGGATACATTCAATGCATATACTTTGCTATCATGAGAGCCTGGCCTGGAGTTGGTACTGGGTTCTAGTATAGAGTGTGCAACCTTTGTTTTACTGCTGTGACACTGCAGTTTACAGCAGTGAAGTACAACAAAGACAACTGTTTCCTCAACATTTTTGTGGTAACAGGTGTAAGTGTTGGACTGCCATATACATGCTCCTGCATTCAAATACAACATATTCCGTATATTATTACTTTTTCTGATAGAGCAATCTATGTATAATTACATTTATGATCAAATGTATGACTGCAGGTATACTTTGTATTATAGCCCTGTAAATGTATTCTTGCTATCTTGACTGGTATGGCTTTAACCTTTACAAAAAACATATACACACTGCCTATACATGCAAATGCTTGCCACTGTTTCATTCTGCTTGGTAGTTGTTAGCAATGCAGCTCACATTTGGGCAATGTTTGCCTACATGCAAACAAGTGTAACTCACATGTATGTACACTTTCTTAACCATGGTGCAAATCTGCTGCTCACTGGGCTATGGTACTGTATATATGATGCTTTCTTATCAGTGCGTATTGTCTGTTTCCCTTGTATGACATAAAATCACATGTGGAAACATTGTAAATTGGGGTCATACCTCTCAACCTCTTAGAGGAAGAAATCTGGAAAAAGCCATAAATAATGGGGGGACAAAGGCCCAGAAATAGAGACACTTTTTAAATATTGCTCTTACAAACTTGAAAAGTTGATAAAACAGCAGGTTTTACATTAGCATGGATTTTCTGAAGGGTATGAAATCTGAAACTCAAATGTCTGTCATTATTTTCTGACTTAAACCCTGAGTGATTTGCCAATGATTTGCTAGAAAACCACAATCATATGAGAAATGAACCAAAAATATGAAATTAACATCTGGGCATTCTGCAAAAATTTGTACAGTTGAAAGGTATGATTGGGGTACAATCTAAGACTACATCATATATATCCACAATACATACATGTTTTGTCCCCCCAAGCAGTACAACTCTGAGGTCTCAGTATTTTATTACACATATATACCAGCCACACTAAAAAGTGTAATATATAAGGTTGTGTGCTCCCTCATGGGCAGGGTCAGCCAGTGGTGCTAACAACCATGTTCTGCTAAACATAAGTATCCAACTATGCTCAATAAGGGTACTTGTGGTTTTACACAGCTAGGCTTACACCCCATAGTGCTGTTAGGCTACTTGCCTCATATGAACCTATGAATCTATGTGCCTATGCAGGAGTCCCAACCTGTTGTCCTCCACGTGGCCTGCTAATGTCATCTACTATAAGCTGAACTGCAGCCATGTAAAATTCAGACTTGTGTTGTGGCATTTGCGTAAAGTAATGAGCTGTGTAGTCTATGTAATTGGATGGTAAGGGTTCTGTTCTCACTGCTGTAAACTTTGTGCATGTCTGGCTAAAAGAGCAAGTGTGTATCCTGCAGTTACCACCCAGATCCCATAAATTGACAGCATGTTGATACTTGCACCTACCTGCACATCCATTTCAGGAAGGCCTTCCAACAGGCACTGCTGATGTCATCCACTATAAGTTGACTTCCAGCCATGTAAAAGTCAGACTGGTCCCATGACATTTGCATAGAGTACTGTGCTCTGTAGTCTGTGCCCTTAAATACATAGAGGTTCTGTTGTGTGTGTGTGTGTGTGTGTGTGTGTGTGTGTGTGTGTGTGTGTGTGTGTGTGTGTGTGTGTGTGTGTGTATCTCTACTCAGCAGAGCAGATGTGTTATCCTGCAGTTATTTCTACAATTATATGGCTTGCCAATATTTGTTACTTGTACAAGCCTGCACATCCATTTCATGCAGCCCCCCAACCTCTTGTCTCCTACATAACCTGCTGATGTCATCCACTATAAGTTGACCTGCAGCATTGTAAAAGTCAGACTTGTGCTGTGGCACTTGCGTAAATTAGTGTGTTTTGGTGTCTGTGTACTTCAGTAGGGGGTACAGTTCTCACTGTAGTCAAGTGTGTGTGTGTGTGTGTGTGTGTGTGTGTGTGTGTGTGTGTGTGTGTGTGTGTGTGTGTGTGTGTGTGTGTGTGTGTGTGTGTGTGTGTGTGCTGTTACTTGACATTACAGATACCATTTTCACCAGCATGTGGGACACTGATATTACCATGTGCTCAGCAGAAAATGCTGATGTCATTGGCTATATCAGATTTTTGCATATGCAGTCATCCCAACAGGACATGATCAGGCACTGGCCTGGAGCCCAGGCAGACATCACCTTAGGTTCATATGTTCATAGGAGGTTACTAGGATATTGGCCCTAATGCCTTTATAAGCCATGCTATACCCTTGTTCCCTTATTGACCAAGTTGTATAGTCTATATTTGCAGCATGAGTCTATGATCAGCACCAACTGCCCTTATCCAAGGGGGATATATGTGACACCCCCAAGGTAAATTTATGGTCTCCCATCCAGTTGTCTAAGTTACACTTAAATACTGTCATTGTGCAGCTCTGTTTTACATGGGAAGTGGCAATCTCTGGGAGACATATCTATCTCTTCAGCATGTCTTGTTAATATCACAGGCTAGGTTAAGATCCCTACAGCTAGTGAATCTTGTTGCATGCGACTTGTGGATGTGCACCATTTCCATTAAGGGAGAGTCCGAGACTGCTTTGTAGGCCATGCACAAGTTGCCTCTCAGCAGCCTATAAAATACAGAGTACAGTGACAGAGTCTTCAGTCTGTCCATAGAGGTCATGTGTTGAAGGCCCTGATTTTTCTTGGTGAGAAACCTCTAAGGCTTCTCCAGCTGCTGCAGGTGTCTGGTGAACTACATACATAAGGGAGTACTGTACTCTATTAGTGGTGTGATGAAGGATGAGTTCATGGGAGTTATAACATCCTTAGCTCTGGATGTTATGCCCTTACTTATGAGATGAGCAACATAGAAGACATTCCTTTACCACTGTGGTCACATGGTGATCGAAGTTAAGGTTGCTATCAACCTGTATTCCCAAATCTCTCAAGAGTGGGTTTGAGCTACGGGGTAATATTGTAATTTTCAGAAACTTCCCCTTTAATGAAAGGGATGATAACACATTTCTTTGCATTTAGTTTAAGTTCTTGGCTTTTGCACCAATCATTTGTCTGTGTAAGCCACTTTTGTAGCTTGTCAGCATAGTTGGGGACTCAATGATTGCACCCAGTTTGCAATCATTGGTGAACTTGGAAAGCCACAGGCCATTTATTTTCATCTGGACTTCTGAGAAATATATTCCAAATAGTAGGGCAACCAGCACAGATCCTTGTCATACACCACTGGTAACTGGTCTGCTGACATAGGTGAAATCCCCATCTTTGCCTCTATATGTTTGTTGATGAGCCAGCTGACTACCCATTTAATGACATATGGGTTAATTCCCAGCTGGGTGAGTTTCTCAATGATGCTTGAGCAGGGGAATGTGTCACAAGCCTTGGCTAAGTCAAGATAGGCTGTATGTACTGTTTTTTCTTCATCCAGGGCTTTGGTGACATTCTTAAAGAAGTCCACCGGATTTAATAAGCATGATCTAACTTTAATGAAGCCAAATTGGATCGGGTCAAGAGTTTGAAAGTCACCTGTGTATTTGTTGATAAGGTCCATGATGATTCTCTCCATGCTTGCAGATAAGGCTAGTTAGGCTTATGGTTCTATAGTTCCCAGGGTTGGGTGATGGACTCACACAAAGGGGGAATTACTGCTGCTGTTTTCCACTCTGCTGGGACAAAGCCAGTAGTTACACTGTGATTGAAGACAGTGCCAACTAGTTCCACTAGGTCATATTTTAGACCATTTGTAGGCAGTCTGGGATTTCATCCAGTCCCATGGAGGCTGTGTTTTTTGGCCATGGAGAATGCAGTTATGACCTGCCCTTTACAGAGATTAGGTAGAAGACTGGTGGCAAGTATGCTATGTGGTATATCTGGTGGGAATAGTGGGATGAAGTTTGCACCAAATCTGTCTTCTAGCAGGTTGATGATGTCATTAGGGTCAGTAAGAGTGGTACCATCCACTACTAGTTTGGCACAAAGCTAGACCTTCCTTTGTAGATTTCTGATGTAGCGGAGGAATGCCTTGTGATTATCAATAGCTAGGGATGCTAATTTAGTTTTGTAATTGGCGTTATAGGACTTTACAAGATATCTAATCTGCTTGTTCCAGCTGTGGAGGGTGTCCTTTCTCCACTGACTTAGTTCCCGCTTGTTCTTATAAATTAGTTTTTTCCTCTTGTTGTATAACCTTTTTATGCTTGACGTCCAGCAGAGTGATGTTTTTTTTTTTTTTTTTTTTTTTGTGAGGACCTTATTTTGATCCATTCAGGTACAGCTGAGTCAATACATTTGTATAGTTGTTTATAGAGTGTATTTGCATATACTTCTGTATAGCAGTCATTATTGACAGTAGTAGAGGGGGTTTGAAACTATTTATGCCATCACTTATGAGGCTATAGTTTCCTTTGGAGAAATTTTTCATCCTTTTTCCTCTTGGGAGATAGTCAGTTATGATCATTACTTTGAATGAGACTGATTTATGATCAGACCTTACCAGGAAGGTCAGCACACAGGGTAGTGCAGAGAACCCCTATGTTGGCGAGAATTAAGTCTAATACATTCAAGCCCATTGGAGGAGTGCATACTATCTGTTCCAGAGAATTTGCTTTAACAAAGTCCAGGAACCTTAGGATGAGTGTGTGTGTGTGCTCATGTATGACTCCCAGTCAATGGAAGGATAGTTGAAATCACCCATGACCAAGGTGTTTGGTTGTATACTGAGTGACTCAAGTAGGTCCAGATAGGCAGACTGGTTCTCATGGTTCATGGTGGGGGACCTATGGCTAACAATGATATGGATGGGGGTCTTAACTACTGTTAGTTGTTTTTGGATTAGCTCTAGGCAGTCATAATGTTTGACCAGTCTTGAGGTGTATTTGTCTTTAAAGAAGATGCATACACCTCTGCCTTTGGTTCTTTCATGCTCATTTTGAGGTCTAAATATGTGGAATATATTGTAGTTTTTCATGGCCAGGGGCTCTCTGTGGCCTTGACCCATGTCTTTGTGACTACACAGACATTGGCATCTTCCAAGATAAGGAGTGAGTGCTTTCAGTGAGTGCAGTTTCCAATTTAGTCTCCTAGCATTAAGCAGAATAACCCTGAGTTTGTCTCTAGTGCATTTTTACATCAGGAATTTTGTTGTTATGACATTGCCTAAAAAGGCACTATTGCGAAGGCAAGTACCTTTGCCAGTAACTAAAAGCCAAGAGGTGATAGGGAAAGCAGCTTGGTCTGTCAACCATATCTTCTGAGGCTGACCGATACTGAATCCCCCTGGATTGACACCAGAAGGCAATTGTTGAAGTCAATAATACTTAATGTGTACATGATCTAACAAATACTGGTGTGAACATTCTGTGATGGAGACCTGTCAGTCACACAGCCTGAGTGACTGAGTCATCTGTGTGTATTACTATGGAGTGACCTGACCAATAGAATTTGTGGGTGAGTGTTGGGCATGATGAAGTCATCTGGGTATGACTGTTGTGTTGTGTGTAATGTTATGTGTAGTGATTCTTGTGAGTCTGTGGTGTGACCCAGCCCAAATTCATGGGAGGTTATGTGTATTAGGTAGGTTTCCAGTGAGTACTGTAATGCATGGTTGTTTATATTTTGAGGTGGTGTATCTGCTAAGAGGCTTCAGAGTGTGTGCACTGTGTGTGTTTGATATCAGTGGAGGTTATTATGTGAGGAGTAAGTGATTCCAATAGTATATTATCTTTTCTGTGGAGTCATGTTGTGCTTGTTTGAGTACTTCTTTACTGGTTGTCTTATTGATGTTCTGCATTGCTACATTATGTGAGGATTGTTCTGTCAGATCACATAGCTGGAGAAATGGTATGTTGTTCCATCCATTATAGCATTCTGATACTGTATTCATATATATGAAGGAGTGGGCTTGTATTTCCATGATTTAAATACAACTAACAAGTAGCTGCTGTTTTATATGGAACTAGGGGCAGAATGTCAGTCATTCACAAACACAAGCTGTTGGGCTTGCCCTTCAGCATTTACGAGGCTATACTATGTGAGCAGTTCTAGTAAATTGAGTTAGGATGAGAATAGACATCCCACTTAAATACAAGCAAAGTGTTCTATGTGGTAAAAAATGCTAACAGTTTTTGTCCTCTTCTAGTTTTACATAAACCCATCCTGCCCTAGGGCAGCAGTGCAATCTCTGTGCCAGGCTTTCAAACTGAGCCTAACACCACTTACTAGACCCTGGTTAGGGTCAAAGTTACTAAATCTGGGTAAAGAATAACCAAGGTTCATAGGTTCATAGGTTTGTACTAGGATGGGATGAGAGGGCATCAGATTTTGGGGAGTGGTGGATGTGGTGAGGTACCTCCCCCTAACATATGGACTGGGAGATTGTTCAGGGTTTAGCTAACCTCTCTCTTATGTAATGACTGAGATGACCCCTGAGTTTATTCTAGTTCCCAGGTTTGATCCCTTGTTCTCTTGAATAGAGGCTGTGTTTTGAATAACTATCATGGACTAGAGGGAACTTTTTGTGTAGAGGACATGTCTGCAGTGTCGGTGGCTCTGATCACCTCTGATTTTGTTGGCCATGTGTTTTTGAATAGTCTGGGATTCTCGTGGCTCAGGGAACTTTGACTTTTCTTTATCTAGCATGCCAACTCATTGAGAACTTTGACAGATCTTTAAGAGTCAGGCACACCACTTTGAGCATCCCAAATGGTATCCAATGCTAGAGCTCAATTAGCTGATAAGAGTTTACATAGAACTCTATGACCAGAATTGATCTCCATCCTGATAAGAATTTGATGATCTAGAAGGTATTTGAGTCACTTCCCAACCATGGCAATGTATTGTCAGAGTCTCAAAGGTTACTCCTGACCTATAGAGATTATCCCTAGTTACATCTAGATGTGAATTGATGTTGAACCCATGGGTCAGTATTGTGTCTTATAGATTCCCCATTACAATGTGAGTATCAAATTTTTCCAACCTGTAGGTGGGCCATGGCTATGACCTATTTTATCCAAATTCTATGGCTTCTCTCTTTGGGGATGTTTGTGTCAGGACACCCGGCGAAGGCCTGCGTTTTTTTTGACACTTATTTCGTCACATGTTGACCCTCCGGGTCCTATGTTTGCCTCTACATCGGAAAACATCTGCCAAAATAGGGGGTCCCGGGACTCCTATGGTGAGGACACCGCTTGTTTTGCAGGGGTATTCTGACATTGCTCAGCACAATCTGAAGTTGTGCTGTGTGCCTTGAGCCAGTTTGCAACACATTGGCCTACATGACTGTTGCCCCTGTGGGGACCCCGCCAGTGATGATGGGATGACCATCTTGGCACAACCAAATTGCTTTGGTGAGGTGTGTCTTGTGCCAGTTTGAACTTTTGCTTATGAGTCAATGGCCTTAATGACTAAGCTTACCTCATCGAAGTGGCAAGGCAGGTTCTGCCAAAGACATTTCCAAGTGGGTAGGATCACGCCTGAACTGCCCCCACCTCATCAATAGCCTTGTTCCTGTTCAAAATTCTCCATAGTTTTAAGGCAGGAAGGTATCAAGCCAGCCCAATTTTTGCAGACCAGTGTCTGTTCCTCTTGGAGTGATTGTAGCTGTTGCCATCCATACATCCGGTCCCATTCTTTGCAGACCAGGCTCGCTAGGTTAAGGCTGGCCTTATGTGTGTATTTAGGCACTGCCTTTTCATGTAGCATACAGCCGGGACACCATCGGTCTGTTGATGATGTGTTTTACAGCCCAGCTAAGGCTCGTCTGCCTGGATGTTGCTTGTGTTTTTAAGCTACACTCTGGCTGGATAGCATTTTGGACTTTTGGGGGAGGCAGGAATGGAGTGTTTTAGCTTTTTCTGAGGCTATGTTGAATTTGTCAGTGGAGTTGGGTCCAGTGTGTCTGTCATTTTAGTTTAAACTCTGAGCATATCTGGGAGTGTCATTTGGACTCTTTCTAAGCTAAAGAAGGTTGGTTCAGTGATCTTTTTGTGTGTTTTGCGTTTTCTCCTCAAATTGTTGCTTTTATCTTTAATTGATCGATTTTTAGTTGGATGCTGATCAGATTGCCTTTTGTTTTTCTTTTGGGGTTTGGAGTCATGTAGCCTTGGGGATCCTTGTTGTAATGTTTAGTTTTTTTGGGAGGATTACAGGGCAAAAGCGCCACTTGGGGATGGTTGGTTGTTTTATTTGGGGGTTGCAGGGGAATGGCATTTGGTTTATTTTGTGCCAGGAAGGCAGGATTCATTCCAGTGGTTTTTCTTCACTGTGAATGTAAGGGGCCTTTTGATTTGTGGGGAGGCGGTGCTAAGAAAGATAGAAGGTGCTATTAGAAGTTCTCTCTTGAAGTATTTTGTATATTTTGGGGTGGGGAGGGTGTTGGATTTTTGAAGAAGTTAATTTATGATGTGGTTTCAGTGAGATTAATTTGGGGTCTGGTCTTACCAAAGAGCATTTTGTTTAGTGGAGCATTGATCCCCCATGTTTATATTGGAGGGTTGAGTAGTGAGTTCCTCTTGGGATGGTCTTTGGTTGTTATAGTGGAAGAATGTTTTTGATGACTTCCTTGTGAGGCTTGTATTAATGTTCTATGTTTATGTTTTGTTGGTTGTGTGTGGGCTGATGATGGTATTTGGAGAATTGTTCATGGCTACCAGTGTCTTCAAGAGTCTGTGTGTGGGGTTCCTGAGTTTGAGGAAGAGGATGTGGGTGGGATACTGCTACACTGCTACTGTAGCATTTTGCTATTTGATGAGTAACACCTGGATAGTCTCTTTCTGTATGTGTGTTACCACCTAACCTGGAGGTGTAGGTATCTTTGATGAAATGATGTACTCCCCCCCCTTTTGTAGTTCGGTTGAGTTTTGGTTGGGGTATGTTTTATGATGAGAAGGCTGATATGTGCAGGTAGTTCTCTTGAGGCAAAAAGCAGGAGGTTTACACTCACTGCACAGACAGACATCAGAGTATTCTCCATCTTGAGGAGGTTCAGTAGTATAGGTTTGTTTATTTTCTCCATGCTGAGCAGCATGCCTGCGTTTCCTTTTGTTTTTTTTTAGGGTTGAGCCTTTCATTTTGAGGTGTTACTAAAAAAGGCACTGCCTACAGCAAGGCTTGTGTATCAGAAGCCCCAAGGGAACAGTGCAAGCCATCCCTTAGGTGGCTGGCCCAAGTAAGCATCATCATCCCAAGAGGACAGCATTTGGATCCCTAGATAGGACACCAGTAATTAAACCAAAAATTAAAACTGATCATTTTGTCTTTGTACTGTGGCATCATTCTTGGTGAGGTAAAAGTGCTCTCTCTCAGGGTCATGTCGGCCAGGGGCTACATAATGAAACCCTCTCGGGCATCATGCTCAGGGTAGAGAGTGTATCACTGGTCCACACCGGTCACCTGAATGCTCTATGTATGTGGCGGATCTACCTTGCTTGCGAGAGCTATGAGTGCTTGTGTGTGAGTTCTGAGAGTGGTGGCCGGGGCAGGCTGTGTAGTGACCCTTGTTTAGTCTAGTCTGGTGGCGGGTCGCAGTGTGTCTCTGACTATTAGGTCACCTTACAAGTGTGTCTGGCATATTTGTTTTGGCCTTAGGCTGTTGTTTATTCTTTTAACTGAGTTTGTGAACATGTTGTTGTGCTGGCTTATGCTCTGTGGTGGTGGTTGCTTGGGTGTCTGCGTTGGGGTGACTCTGTTGTTTTTTTTTTTTTTTGGTAGATTTTAATCAGCGCCTTGTATGTTTGTGTGTTTTTGTGTTGTGTGTGGTATGTGTGACTGGGTTATGTGGGTGTGTGTTTGTTGTCTGTGTTCTACTGGTTCCCTCAGTACTGAATTGAGAGAGCTCAGCTGATGGTTTGGCTTAGTATTTGTATATATTTTTATTTCTATTATCTATGAGGAGTTGTTGGGTTAAGGATGAGGCAAAGGAGGCAGTATGTGAGGCAAATGTCTAGACCACCTAGGCAATAAGGACCCATGCGGACAGAGAGAAACATGCTAAAGATAGTGAAAAAACATGCTGTGTAACAAAATGAAGTAGAAACTGTTTGTTTAAGAGTTTTTAAGTACTGAAGTACTTTGTTTTTGTTTAAGAGTGCCTTAAGTGCTTTAAAAGCTTAAATTGAGCTTTAAAGGGCTTTGAAAGTAGAGTAAGGACAGTTAAAAGGAAAAATAGCAGAGAGCAGGGGAAGGGATAAAAGACTGCGGTGCTGAAAAAAGTTTAACCTTGTTTAAAAGGTGCGCTGCAAAATCGCGCCATGTTTATTTTAAGCAGTGAGGATTTTAAGAGCTAGGAACAAAACCAAACAACCAATTACTACAGCTTCAATTGTCCACTCTTGTGCTGAAGTCACTTCCCCAAGCTGCTCAAGGCTCCCTCAAGGGTGAGGTGAACAACTGAAACTTTCCAAACTTCCAAGTAAACAAATGGACAAACACCACAGGAAAGAATACAGCAATGCCTGTATAATGCCTGCCCGAATAATTGAATAAACGTATCGAAAAACAAGGATTTTTTTGTTTTTTTTTTTTTTTTTTTTGTTTAGAAAATGAACAGACAGAAACAATTAGAAACAGGCTAGCACACTTTAAGGGGCAGCCTAGGCCATTAAATTAAACAAACAAACAACAAACACTAATTTCGCAAATTAAATTAAAAAACTTAGTAAGTGCATTTAGATATTTAAAATAAAGTACAGTATAAAAAAAAAAAACAGTTCAGCTAGTAAAACAGAAACAAGCAGAAGCTGAAAAAAGAAAAAAAAAAAAAAAGAAAAAAAAATAAAAGTCACTTTCTTTTTGAGTTCCTCCTTGCTGCCAGGACCACTCTGTAAACCCACTGAGGAGCTTGGAGCAGCAGTAAGCCCAGCAAAAAAAAAGGGGCAGAGGTGGTTTTAAGCAGGTAGAGAGGCTAGAGATGAATGGTCCCAACCAATTACTACAGCTTCTTGTGCTGAAGTCACTTCCCCCAAGGACAGGTAGGCTGCTCAAGGCTCCCCACTCCCACTGAGCCTTATTCCAACAATCCCCAACTCAGATGGGTCCTTGGCTGCACACTTCTGCCGCAAGGGTGCAGAGGGGCCTTCTTAATGTAAGATAGCTGGTTTTGGTTCTCAAATGATACCAAACAGTCTAGATTTAGCAAGCCTGAATCTAGCCTATGCTATAAAATGCAGGAGTACTAGAAATTCAAATGCAGAAAATCACAGTCACAAAAGCGAAAAAAAACAAAAAACAATTGAAATAAAGCAGCAATTTAGTGGAATATACAACAACAACAACTCCCACAAGAATGCAAACCACAAACCTTCCTAATATAACTGGCTTGGAGCCAAATGCTTAAACCAGAACAGACACTTAGAAAAACAGGCACAATAAGCCTTCAACCAGCAATTCCCAGTTTAGAAGGTACCCTCTCCTCCTACAAGAGTGTAGACTACAAACTTTCTTAATGTAAAACAACTGGCCTGAAGCCCAAGTGCTTAAACCAAAACTAGAGCCTTAGAATAACAGTTATAGTTTAATCTGATACCAGACAGATTACACTTACATGTCTTTTAATATATCCGCACACATCAAGGCATGGTTAGTAGGCCCTATCTTATCTTGATGGGAAAGCCCTGTGGTTTGTTTAGTTGCTGCATGTGTCTGATGAGGTTCATGCAAAAGAGAGCATTATACTGAATTACTGTTCTGATGAGTTTGACTACAGTGCTGGCATACAATCCTGAGATATGAATGCTTTGGTGTGTTTTATGATATGTACCATAATATCTACTGGAAAATCATTAAAGAGAAAAGTTAGAAAGTGATGAGGCAGATTGTAGTTCCTGACTTTACAACCCTTATAAGAGAATACACTAGAAAGTACTGACATGATGATGCTATCCACTGTATAACTTGGCACGGTAAATATAAGTGACAGATACAATTATTAGTTCAACAACAGAAATGCAGATATACTACATACTAATGTAGCTATGCACCTTGTACATGAGACACAAAGCTTTTGAATCCCTGAATCCAAAAGAACTAAAATAGGGATATGGCACAGTTATCATCACTTGCACAGGGTGTTGTTAGGGGCCAAGGCTGACACAAAAAGTATGTGAGTGGGTGTGAGTAAGAAAGGGAAGTAGGGAGGCTGAACCATGTAACTGCCATGTGTGGGTCTGTAGGGGTCCTCCATGTGAAAGTGGTGTGTGAGAGTCTGCATGAACACAGCCAAGCTCAGTGATAGCTGTGCATCTTGGTATGTTGGCCAGGTGTGATCCATACATGGTAGAGTTGGCAGTTGTTGCCCCTGACCATGAGAACTGTTCTATCAGGAATTGCATTGGTACCTCCATACCCAAGGTCACATGCAGTGCTGCTACCTGACTGTGACTGATGTCTGATGGACATGCTCCCTTCATGAGAATGCCTAAGACCACAACCCCATGGCCTGCCATGTCTGGGTGTGGACAACACACTCAACGATGGACCAGTGGAAGTATTGCTACTATGGGACCGTGAATGGGCACAGCCATGTTCTCTGTCAGCAGATGTTGTGGGTGACCTATGCACACAAGGATGCATTCCCCTCCCAAGAGGCATTCCATCACAGACACTGCTTGTTCCATGATAGACATCCCTTGGTTGATCACACACACACCCCTCATTCCAACATGTCATTCATCAAATCCAGTGAATCAGCAACATGGTGGAGGCAGTCATGCATGTCAGCCTGTACCACATCTACAACCGTGAGCATTTATCTGGAGTACCATTCTGAATGTGCTTGTTACTCATAACCCTTTACATATGTTGAGTAACATGGGAAGAGACACCTGCACCATGTGGAGGAGGGACAGCAGGCCCCCTTTTATCACCCCTATTAACCATCTTGCATAGCACCTCACCCACACTGTGGCTATGCCCAGTGTCAACAGGCACTGAAGCCACAGTAGTCACAGTTCCCTGATTAGTGTCTTTGCCTTGCACCTGTCCAATATCTGTGGACTCAGTGGACTGGGTAGGCATAGGCCTACTAGCTGTGTTCCGTGAAAATGAAGAGGGTGGCTGGATGTCAACCTCAGCCTTTACACCCCCAAGTGTGCCTCAGCTTTTCCCATCATCATCATTATCGGCATCTGATAAGACACTGTCTTCAGCTGGCACAGGGCCCACACTCCACTCCCACTCTCATGATCATCTATGATAAAAGGGAAGAAACACAGGCATACATTAATACACTTAAGGTGCAATGTATGCTAAACAACTAACAGTGCTTCCACTATTACAAACAGTACAGCAATACACACAACAGACCTAAAATGACATATTATGAGATTTCTTTAAATTGACCTGCAGTACTGACATATATTTATTTGGCTTACCATCTGCTGGAAGCATATGTTGCTGGGTTCCTGATGGACCTGATGACCTGAAATAAGTTAAGCAAGAGGCAAGGGCAACATCATCATATTTAACAGTAAGAAGGGGGTAATACATCTACTGTACATTCAGCAAGAACATGGCTGACAACACTAAACTAAGCCTATCACTGTAGCAATCTTTAATGTCTCCAAAAATGACATGTGACAGAGAAATAACTTTTATTTTGATTGTTTTACTATACAACAGTATTCAAATGGTCATATAACAAAGATTCCCTTGAAGTTCCTCCTGGGACTCAGAAATAGTGGTGCCCACATCAAGGACATGCTGTTCACTCTGCTGTGAGCTGTTGGAGGATATTTGGAAAGAACTCTTCACTGGGGGTAGGAGCTGGCTCTCTAGCAGGTCTTCCCCTGGGTACCCTTTGGTCTCAGACAACAGCAGCTGCTCGCTTCTGTACAGATGTTGATATGTCCATCTGTGGTAACCCAGATAATTGATGTTGGCAACAATCTGCTGCTAGGCTTGTAGTCTTTGTTGCATACTGGGCTGACCCCTACCTGGCAGAAATGTGCCATGTTGATGAACACTGTCAACAATGATATTGTTTTCCACTTCACCGAATGGGGGTCTCCACCTCACTGACACTGTTGGTGTCCTAAAAGACAACAGAATGATAATACACATAAGTACCACATAACTACAATGTAACTGTTTCCAGATAAAACAGTAAAGGTGGGGATTCAGTAGTAGCTACCGGAAAAAAATAAAACAGTCTACCCTTTCATAATGTTAGGAGCTGCTGCTGCTTAATGTATATGTATGTGTTACAGGTTGCAAGCAATGCTGCTGTTGCTGCCAATAGGCCTAGGCCAAGTAAGAGAAGAGTTTTCAGGAAACATTTAACTTATCACAACGTACATGACATGGACGTTGTAGAGTGCTATAGAGTGGACAGGGACACCATACAGGAACTCTGCAACCTGTGCTGGCTTCCTCTCAGAGACAGAGCCTTTACCTCCCCATGTATTGGTTGTGTACTGCTTGCATCACAATCAGTCCTGAACTATCACTGTGGCAACAGTTACATTTATAAGGTAAGTCCTGAACATGTACTGTATTGTATAATAATATTATGGCACGTCCTTGTATTTCATAATTTGGTACAGTTAGTAAGTAAATGGTGGAAGGTTTGTACAGAAATTAATGTAACATGTGACAGCAGAGAGTTATTTGACTTGTATGTGCCATTATCAAGTAGCAGGCCCAGGCACCAAAGATTCTGTCATTCATGC
Organism: Protopterus annectens; assembly: GCF_019279795.1. Classification (NCBI taxonomy): domain Eukaryota; kingdom Metazoa; phylum Chordata; order Ceratodontiformes; family Protopteridae; genus Protopterus; species Protopterus annectens. The sequence continues at coordinate 25,063,522 of NC_056734.1, read as the reverse complement.
CTCTCCAAAGTATTGATGTTCACTGCATGCCCTCAGTTTAGCACTATACATTTGAAATGGGAACTCATAACATAGAGAAATTTGAAAGTAATGAGACACATTGCAGTTTTTGACTTCACAACCCTCACTAGATCAAGCAGGCAGGATGAAAATCAAGGAGAGTAACAAGAGCAATATATTCTTGTTTGTACTATAACACTAGCCTGGGTCCACCCCCTTGAAAGAACAGTGTACCCTTGCATGTGCCATAACAGGAACTTAGCTTTGCTGCCCCCACCAAAGACTGGGGTATGCTTGTTTGTGCCATCCAATCTGCCTTTCATTTGATGGCAACTGCATATCATAATATTCCCAGTTATTATTCTCACACATTTTAAGGTAAATGATATAGACTGGCTTACACAATGCATGTTTCTGAGTACTGATCATTTAACTGATGAGTGACCAAGAAACACAAAAAGGTAAGACAGAGTTGTATATTTGCAAGCAATAATCATAACAGGTTGTGTGATCACTAAATGCACTACATCCAAATATATTAAATATGATAAATTTACAAAAAACAGTTTATGACTTGATATCATTGTGCATTTAGTTGCACTTTGGTATGTGAGGAATTACTTCATTGCTTTGCTGCAAAGCTGTTTGTATGGCAAATATGGATAAGGCACCCATTCTGTTAAAGGTGTTTTGGAGCAAAGTTGTGATCTAGACCTCTGTAAACATATCTTAAGTGCAGGAACATTTTCTAATGTGTATGTCATAGACTGAGATTTTCCTCATTTCAAGTTTTTCTCATTTTTTAAATTTTTTATTTATTTATTTTTTGTGGGGGTCACTGTTTGCACCATGCCCCACTTAGCACAAACATGTTTGGCTATTCTCATCTGGTTTGCATGCAGAGCAGCAGTGGACAAACTGGTCGAATGGCCTACCAGGTAGCAGACAGGACCCAGACAGCCACAAACACAAACCGGATGCATTTAATTAAGACTGTTAGATATTGCACAAACATGTTGCCTGGCAGAGCGCACCCTCAAGCACCATGCTTGCTTGATGGTAAGTGATACACAACGCTTTCAAATGTTGCAAAACTAAAAAGTGTGCACTCTCAGTAAGGATGACATCTGAAATTGGCAGTAAAATAACTTTCTACACTGGTCTTGATCTGTGGTAACCATGGCAAGCATTCATGGAGAGGTTTTGAGATTCTGTGCTCAAAGATCAGGAGTTCAGGAGTCCAAAGTGTTTTTTGGACTCCTAGTGAATGAACATGGATCCAGGCGTATGCAGGGGGACTATCATGGCTCTGATTACAAGTCAGAGGTATGGAGTAGTCTTGGCCGGGCATTGACCAGTACTACCGGTATCCTCCACACTAATTAACAATGTATGAATCACTACAGAGACCTCCAGATGAAGAAGAGGGATACCATCAACCATTGGATCAAGGAATGTATGACTGGGGGCACTCCACAGATGTGTAATTATCTCTTACAGCAATTACTTGCAAGGGTTAAAAGCTGTATATAGTCAGGATTGGTATTCATAATGGCATTCTGTTCTGTTTTTCCACAGCCATCACAGACTGAGAACTGAATGCGAGAAGCCATGTCACTAGATTGACATGGGCGGGAGAAGCATGTGGTATGTATCCATCTGGATAGTACTGTTATTTTAGAATTAAAACTAAAGACACCATTATTGATTTATTATGCAGCTGTATCAAATTGCACATTCAGCTGTTAGCTGTAACAGGAAAGTATGCATGCAGTAGTCTGGAAGCCAAAACAACAGTTTAGTATTAGAAAGTAGTCAGAGGTTGTGGGTTCAAAGCCACACTTCCCAAATATACAATACTGTTATGTTTTCATCAGTGTTGTAGTGTAACATCAGAGCTCTAAAGCAGTGGCACCAATGGCCTGCTGTAAACTATAATCAGTGTAACTGGAGCATACATATGTGCAATATCTGTACAGTGTGTATCTGTTATAAACTGGGTAGTCTTAACAGTAAAATAAGTATTTGTTATGAGTCGGTAATCTTAAAAGCAAAGGTAACATAATTGCATCAAATAACTGTATCAATGCATTGTATGTCACATATGAAGTTGGTAATGTTGTCTCTTGTTTTTCTATCACCACAACCCTTACCTTCTCTCTTTTTTTTTATATTTTTTTAGTTTTTGTTCTTTCCCACAGGACAGTGGAGTAGGCCTTCCCTTACTCCACCAGCTATGGCACCAAGGCTCGACGTATCTGGGACACAACCTGGTAGCACCCTCTGCTGCCTCTGTAGGACAGGCCAGTGATTCCTTCTGGGAGCAGTGGCAGAGGTGGTGATTTTATCACCAGTGATGACCTGCCAGGGTAGGTGCTTAGGAATGTGTGCCATACAGTTGGTGCATGCCTATATCTGATGAAGACACTGCTCTCCAACATTGTACTGAATAGCACAGGAAGAAACAGATGTCAGACACTGCAACCATTGGCGCAGTGAGGTGACAGTGATGACAGCCCAGTGGGTGATGACTTGATTCTCATTGTCATCCAGCTTGACATCCATGGATCCATTATGTCACCGCCCTCACTCCAACCATGGTGTTGACCCACATCTTCTGTCCTTCACAATCCCTTTGTCTTGTCTTGTATATCCTGTCTGTCTGTGATTGCTTCCTCACCTACCTGACCTACTTGACCTAGCCATACCTGTGTCCCTATCCCAACCTTCCTGCCTCTCTCTCAAAAAATGAAAAGAATGGTGCCTGTGCCAGAAATAAAATGTCTTACCATACATAAGTCTCCATTGCACACTTGTGTCATCTTGACACACTTGATGCGGTCCAATTGACTATACAACATGATTCTGACGTGGTTACCCTTCTCTCTGGGGTTGCACTGTAAGTTCAGCTAATATTCTGAACATTTGAACATTTTCTACTGTAGAAGAAATGGATAGCTATGGTTCTGTCCTACATCCCTATTGTGCATTCCTGTCCTCCTTTTAGTTTGTTCTTCCTCCTGCTGGCTCCCCATTTCACTACTTTCCAATCTTTCTTTTCTTCTTTAAAGCATAATTCCACAAGGGTTTGCATCATGCACTAATGCATGGTTATGGCAAAAAGCAGTTCTAAGTGTTATATACAGCTGTATTGGAAACAAGTACCATCTAGCCATATTTTAGAGACACTATTCCATACGAACTATCACACTTCAGAATTTGGATTTACATGTAAAAGTATTTAAAACTCTGATATACACCTGGATCCAAATCTAGTATTATCTGACCCCAAAAATGAATGGATCAGTGCACTAACAGATGGTGCTACAGACTTGGTTGTGTAGCAGGTGTATTTTAGGCATTGAATAGCAAATGGCAGACTTAACTGCTGTTGCATACACCTACTAATTAACTGACTCTCTGGCTGGAGGAATTAATTCACTTAATGTAGTAATATGTTCTGGTTTGGGGCCAGATGATACTGTTTATGGATAAAGCTGTAGCTAATACATTGAACTACTTTGTATTAGTGTTGCTTACCAATGGTATGCAATGTGCACCATTGTGTGCCACTGCACACTAATGCTTTATAAAACGTTACTGGAGATCATGCAATGATGCTTCATACTAAAGTAATGTGGAAGATACAACATTGGTGATATGGGGAGCAAGCAATTGGGAGTACAAAGAGAAATCCTTGCTAAACTGTGTCAGTTACTACTGAGTGCATAACATACATCTGCTACCACCCTGATTCTGTGGAAGCATGTGTTAATGCATTGTTGTTGGAGGCAGATGTTACTGCGTTCAAATACAGATGTAAGGAGTGGTTTTCCAAGTGTGTAGGATACATCTACTTATACTGCTGACCTTCACCATTGCTTTGCTTTGGTGCATGATGCACACCATTGTGCAATAATTCTTTAAAGAAAAGAAATGGGGAAGACAGGAAAGTGGTGAAATGGGAAGCAAGCAGCGGGGCAACAAAGTGAAAGGAGGGCAGGAATGTGCAGTAAGGATGTAGGAAAGAACCATATCTATCATTTTCTTCAACAATAAAGCATGATCATATATAGCCATAATATTAGCTGAATTTGGACTGTCACTTCCAGAGACAGGGGTGACTACAACACAATCATGTCATATTGCCAGTTTGACTGAATCAAGTGTGTCATGAAGACATGTTTGTAAAATGGAGAGCTATGTATGGGACAAATTTTTTGGAGAGTTTTGGAGAAAGAGAGAGGAATGTTGGGAAAGGGATGTAGGGATATCTGGGTGAGGTAAGTTGTGTAGGTGAGGAAACAATTACAGACAGACAAGACAAACAACACAATAGACAGGGACAGTGAAGGACACAAGGGGTGGATGAACACCATATTGGGGAGAGGGTGGGGAAATTGAGGTCCCATGCACATCAAGCTAGCTGACAGTGAGACTCTAGTCCTCACCCAGTGGACTGTCATAACTGTCACCTCACTGCTCTGCTGGCTGCAGTGTCCAATGTCTGCATCTCTTACAGTTATTCAGAACTAGGATGGAGAGTAGGTGCTTCATCCAGCATAGATGTGCTCCCACAGTGCGATGCATAATCTTATGCACCATCCCTTGCATTTCTTCTCAGGTGATAAAGTCACCACCTCTGATACTGCTCCCAGAGGGAGCCACAGGCCTATCCTCCTGGGCAGAACTACCTGAGGGGCCAGGTAGTGCATGGGCAACAGCGGGAGTGCTGCCAGGTCATGCACCAGAAATGCTGGTCAGTGGTTATGTAGCTTGTGGAGGGGGATAGGACGAACCCATGAGGCAGGTCTACCTACTTTACTATGGGAAAAAAAAAACAGGAAATAAAAAAATTAAAATAAAAAAAAGAGAGAGAAGATAAGTGTTGGTGTGAGAGAAAAGGGAAAACATTAGTAACTTCATATGTGACATGCAAAGCATTGATACAATTATTTGACTCTATTCTGTTACCTTTACTTTTAACACTGCAAACTCTTAACATATTTCTTCATTACTTTTAAGACTACCCAGGTCATAACAGAGGCACACCATAGTACAGATTGCATCCACCAATCCTCAATGTGGGCAAATATTGCACATATGTGTGTTCAAATGATACTGATTACAGTGGGTCTATATCAGAACTATGAAAGCACATATGTATGACTACATAAAAGTTGACATATATTGCATGAAACCTGTAAATAGCAAACGACCACATAATCAAATTTTTTCCTAGTGAAAAAATTCACTTGACCGTTCGGAAAAAAACATTAAAAAGCATTATCAGGTGGGAGTTTTTGACCCCCCCTACACCCCCCTAACTAAATATACCAACTCTGAGATTGCACTATAGCGAAGGAAAGGGTAGTTGGCCAATTACCTCCTTGCCCTGTGACATGTTCATCGAATCACTTACATGCAGTTCGATGAATATGTGTCGCTCTTTACGTGTTCACTCAGAAGGTATTTCGTGCTTCTGATATAGACCCATTACAGTTTACAGAAGGCCATTTGTGCCACTGGTATAGAGGCTGACTTTACATTGCAATAAAGATGAAAACCTAACAGTATTTAATATTTGGGAAGTGTGGTATTTGAACCCACAACCACTGACTACTCTCTAATACTATACTGTTATTTTGTCATACAGACTATAAGGCATGCATGCATTCTTTTGCAGTTGAGATATGCATGCTCAATTTGATACAAGTGTATTAAACAGCAACTAAGCCATCCTTAACTTTTAATGCTACTAAATTACTATTAAAAGTATTATTATTATTAAATTGCTATTTAGAACAAAAAATTTTCTCATGCATACATACCACATGCTTCTTGAATCCTTAACAAATGTGCAGCATGGGACCTCACATTTGAGTCTCACTCTATGGCAGCTATGGAAAAAACAAAACAGAATAGAATACCATTATGAATACCAGTCTTGACTATATTTACCTTTTAACTCTTACAATTAGTCACTGACATTAATACATATACATCTGTGGGGTTCCCCCTGTACTAAATTCTCTGATCCAATTGTCATGAATATCCTGTTTCCTCCTCCAGAGGTCATCAAAGTGATGTCTTGATTGTTCACCATTGCGACGGATACCTGTAGCACTGGTCAAAGCCCTAGCTTTACTTTTCCAGGCTTCAAATTTGCATTCTGAGCCTGAATAGTCCTGCTGCAGCAAATGGGGCCTATACTCCTTAACTGAGTCCAGTAAAGACTATGGATCCTGAGAACCCCACCTCCGCACATGGAAGTGCACTCCCTCACCAGCAACACAGACATGTCTAGCCTAGCTCAAGCTCAATATAGAATGAGCATTTCCTGCCAATTGCATTTTGTATCCTGATGTTTTCCCATCAATTGCATGTCTTGCACTTACTGAGAGTAAGCACGTTTTGGTTTTGCAGCATTTGAAAACATTAAGCATCTCTTACCATCATGCAAACACTGTAGGTGAGGGTACGCACTAGCGGGCATCGTGTTTGCATAATGTTAACAATGTGCAACATTGTCAAGAATTGCAATTTCAAGATTATTAGGTATACAGGCACTTGTGTGAATGTGCTAGTCAAAAGGACCATGTCTATGGTCCTGCTACACTTACAGCTATTGCCACAAGAAGGTTAAGGAAACAGTTGAGTATGTTGCACGTCATTACTATAATCTGCAATCCCACAAAAGTAAAACAAAATTTGCACACCCTGTGCTAAACGCCAGATTATCTGCACTCCACGCCTACACTTAACACCTGCTGTCACAGGATTATTGACGTGATATGCCCTATCTTAGTATTCATTGTAAAGTTCTCACTGTTAATTGCAGTTCAATGGCACTTACCATGCTTGCAAGATGGCCAGGAGTATTAACTGAATGCATCTGGTTTATGTCTGTGGCTCTCTGGGTCCTGTCTGCAAACTGGGTGTTCCATTCCTCCAGTTTGTGCATTGCTGCTATTTGTGCAAATGAGATGAGCACATCCAAACATATTTGTGCTAAGCAGCACATCGCGCAAACACTGGCCTCAAAAAAAAAAAAAAATAGAGATATAGTTGAAATGAAGAAAAACAATCTATGGCAGTGTCTCAAACAAACTTTAATGAAGAAAACTCAGGTAAGGGAAAAACAACTGCCGTGCTGTCCTACAATCCACTTTCGCAGCCAGCAACCTTACACAGAAATGCTATCTACATCATACTTCCCAACTGTCCAGAATGTTGCAGATTGTCCAGATGCTTGCATCATATGTTTGGGCTATTCCTTGTAAAATGTGTGGTTTTCTTGAAAATCACTGAAGATTGAAGTCAATACATAATGACATACATCTCAGTTTTATACTTCATAGCCTTCAGAAAATGTATGCTAACACAATCCTATTATTCTACCTACTTTCTATGTTTGTTAGAACAATATGGTAAAGCTGTCCCTATTTTTGGGCCTTTGTGCCCCATTATTTTAGTCTCTGCCCAGATTTCTTGCACTAAATGTTTGGGAGGTACAATCCACATTCGTATTGCAGGCTTCTCAAACAGCAACACTAGTGCAAGTTGCATAACCCTGCTTATGCACGCCACGTATCATTAATATGATGCCACATGATGAGCAATATCTAGTAAGTGAAAACACTCCATATAGGCTCTGTGCAAAGCCGACACAGAGTTTATTGAATGTAGGGGATAATTTACATTAAATGATACCATATTCAGACATTTAAACATAAGATATCATGGACCTCTGATTACCTACAGTTTTGATTGTATTACCTCAGATATAATAATCAAGCATTTCAACTGCTATATCTAACCTACAACATTCCCTCACATAAAGAATCAGTAAGACTCAAATATTTAAATTAGAAAGAGCTCAGAACAGTTGCATAACATAAATTAATGATTATTGAAGAAATGTGGAAAGTACCTAGTATCTTCTTTTCCTTTTGGGTGTTCCCCTTAGGGTTTGCCACAGTGGATCACTGGTCCACAGAATGTGTGGCAGATTTACAGTGTCATGTTGCCTGTATAAGTTCCAGAAAAATATTTCAAGCATGAGAGTCATAATTGTTTGCTTGTAGTAATTATAATTAGCTTCATTTTATGTTTCTGTTGTGTAAACATGCAGTTTGTAAAGAATTAAAAGTGATTGCATCATTTAAATCAACAATTGTTTGAAACATCAAGACTAAGCAACGTCCCATCAAAAGACTTGTATTTACATTAAATCATCAGGCACTAAAAATTCAGTCTTGTCATAAGCAACACATTTAAATTGCTATAATTTAGATGTAACTATCCAACATTTCACTTTCTGCATCTAACTCACATCACATATCAGGTGTACTAATATTAGTCTCAATCTAAATGCAAAAAAATTCAACATAGGTAAATTTGGAAATATATTTATTGCCACCTCATATATTATAAGTGGCATTTCCCTTCAGGTAGATATGATCAAAACAGATCTGCTAACTTAAAAGGATAGGTGTCTCTCATTAAATCACCATGTTTCCACTATAGACTGGAAATCATTCTGTCTGGCCAGTTAATCTCCAAGGGGATGTCTTCAAGATCCAAAAAGTCATCCTGACACTGTATTTCTCAGTACAGATCCATCATCAAATACAATGCTGCCTTTGATATGCAAACATTTAAGTATATTGCTCACTGGAAAGTTTGGACAATTTTTACCTAAGAAAATTAAATGCATTAAATCCTTCAACTATCCTGATAGATTATGATAGCTCTCCTTATACTCTGTAGAATATAAGCTGCTTCAAAGTGACCTTTGTCTCACTTTTCCGGACACAAAAGACCCAATCCTATCTGACTTTACATGTTGGTACAAATCAAGAGGCTGTAGAAACACCCACACTGGGGACTTAGATCTACACTACAAAAATAGCAAGACTTCTTTGAAAGATATTTTTCTTACCCCAAAGAATTCCCAGACTGTGGAATATGTCACCACTATTGATAAACGAAAATACTACTTTTACATACATACATAATTACAAATGTTTCAAGCATCCTTTAAGAACAGTCTCAAAGACTTCATGGGCAGACACAACTTTACACAAAGGTTTTAATGTACAGCACTACTTCATTTGGGAGATGAGGACCCATAAGTGCTTGAAAAGGGTGTCATGAACATTTAAATGCACCTGCTTAAAGATTTGCATGGTTGGACATCTTAAGGTTCCTATGTTCATGTGTCTAGTATTGCTTCTATCATCCTATTAACATACTTAAGAAGTTAAAGTTATTTATTTATTCAAATGTTAGATAGTTTAGAACCATTGCATAATATAAATCAATGTTTCTAGAAATATTTCAAAAGTGGGCTACTTAACTGCATGGATACGTAAACTCAGCATTGCTTCATCAGAAGGCTAACATTACCTTTAAATAATCACAGATTTGAAGTTCACAGACTTGTCATTATGTACAGTTTAACTATCACCAAGAGATATTATACTGTCAAAACAACCTGGTGTAATTCATCAGCCATGAAGACATATATATGCTCTCTCTCTCTCTCTCTCTCTCTAATGTAAGCAAGTTGCTGAATATAATTAGTGTAATGTTTTCATCAGTCCCATCCTGCATTATTCATTTGCTTTTAATGTTACTTAAGCCACAGGTTCACCCACTTTGACAAGAACAGTTTGCTCAAGTTTTCTAACATCCATATTCAGTAATAGAGGTGATTCGTATCCCTTGTTCATGCCGATTCCACATTGATGAATGCCTGTATACCACTAAGAGAAACACCCTTAGCACTGCCAAAAAGTTAGCTACTTCCTAAGCTGTTGCCTATTGTTTTCCTTTATCACATCTGTAAATTACTATCCTTTGTCAGAATTGTATTAATAAAGAGTTGAAAGACTATATTAGTGAGGGGAAGAGAGAAAAAGATAAGTTGGATAAGTTGATTCTCCCCATAAAACAGGACATTTATTATTACCTGATTGAAGGGATAATTTAGAGATATGTACTAGCAGAAGGTTATACATCAAAATGGGAAGGTTTACTAATTAAATGGTGGGGGTTGGAAGTATTCAAGAAATAAGGAAAGAATATTATTTTGAATGGAAGTCCATAACGAGAATGACAGCAACCATACAAAATGATATATTTATAAAGTAGAAACAAATATTCTAAGAATTAAGCCAGAACACAAATGGAAAAAGGAGATGTTGCCAATAAGGATTAATAGTTGTACAGAAAATAAGCCATTAGGTGCTGGAATTTACTTGGGAAAAATCAGCAATGGTGTCGAAGTATTGGGAGCAAATAACTAGAGAAGGATAGGTAATACCGGTAGGTCTGGCTAAGCAGACATTTGGACTGTAGCTTACAAACTACCTCCCTACTAGGGACTAATATCAGAGTATAGGCAAGGAAAGGGATAGAACAGTACTAAGTAAAAGGCCAGCTCTGATAGAGATTTTAGTTGAGCTTAGAACACAAGCTGCTGTTCAAAAAGAGATAACTAAGGCATATAAGATACTGCATGATAACTAATAATAATCAGACAGAGGAAGTCATAAAAGATTTGCAAGAGAAGCAGGAAAGGCAATTTAATAAAGAAAAAATGAAAAACATCTGTATGGGTTCCACATAAGCAAGAAAATCCTGAAGGTTTAAAATTTTTGCATGGAAGTATTTTCATAGATGCTGGAGGTGTGATGGAAAGGAGGAATGTAATTTGGGACATGTTTTTGTGAGTAAAAGAAGTTGGCAGATTTTAAAACCTCACTGCAAAGTACATTGTTAAAAATGTTGGAAAAGCAAACGGCTCTGACTAAGGAAATGATTTCTTGAGCTGCCATCTAGGATACAGATTGGCTAGGCATAGTTAGACCTTAATATGTTTAATGATATAGGCTATGAAAAAAGAAATTAATAGAAAATCAAAATCTAAAACAACTGTAAACTGAAGTGCTAAACATTATAAAACATATATAAGAACTGATGGTGGGATTCTTTAATAAAAGAGAGGTACAAATTACATCAAACAGTTGGAATTTGCCTGAGCTATGCACACAGAATAATATACAGGAGGAGAACTGAAGGTAAAAAATAAGCATTTACGTAATGGAGTGAATGTCCTTTTTTAAAATGCATGTACACTGTACTGTTTTCGTGATGTATGTGTACCTATGATGTTTTAATTGAGATGTAATAAAAAGGTTTAAAACATATTTTATTTTATCAAACAATACACGATAAGACACTCTTTGCATCCCTTACTCAGCTGCCCCAAATGGCAAAGTACCTTTTACTTCTCATACTATGACACAAACTCTACTAAAATGATTTATAGTTTGCTACACTTTCTCACAACCAAAGACAAAAGTACTCTATAGGCCTACTTATATCTCAAAGTCTTTTTGTAAGCCAGTTTTCAGTGTAATTTGGTTTTGACAAATTCCAACCAGTCTCAATCTTACTTTCCTTATAATATGTTTTTCAGTCATATGTTTCTCCTTCCTGCTTTATTTTCCAACATACCAAATCTTGTTCAATAAAGGTTGGATGGCACAATGCCAAGGTAATCCTATGGGCTAGACTTGTAAAGGCTCCAGGGCCATTAGCCTAGAACACACCTATGAACTTATGAACCTATATGATTGTACTTCTCTATTATTTTGTTTCAAACTCCAGAAAGCAGACTGTGTGGTGTGTGTGTGTGTGTGTGTGTGTGTGTGTGTGTGTGTGTGTGTGTGTGTGTGTGTGTGTGTGTGTGCGTATGCACATGAATATGTGTGTCTGACTGATTTTCCGGAGGGGGGGGCTTTGAGTCTTTTTAAAAGTATCTCATGTGTGATTTTGATGTCCAATGTAGGAAAACATCAGCATTGCAAGCACAAGATCGTATGCTGAAATTGAAATCAGACCACTGCTTTAATCTTGGAGGCAGAAGTTTCATTTTCTTCTGCACAGATGTATACTTGTGTGCAAAAGTTAATTTCTTTCTTTCTTTAAGACGGATGCAGGTCACATCAGTACTCTTTTTTTCACATGTAGATGTATTCTAGTTTCTATATATATATATATATATATATATATATATATATATATATATATATATATATATATATATGTGTGTGTGTGTCTCTGTGTGTTTTCTGTACACATTAAACATCTGTGTATATGTCCAGCTAAATGGTAAGTTATGTGCACTGGGGGTTGTAATTATAACTTGTGAATAGTCTCCTAAATGTAAATATTAATCATGTCAGCTAATTTGGTTTATTTAAAGCACTCTAAAAGTAATCATAACTGTACAAACTGCAGAATAACTTTGCCATGCATTTTACTCTGATCTTTATTTCCATAATTCAATACACTAATAGAGCCAGCATTCATTTTACATATTGTGTTTTATTATTGTCATTACTGTGTGTTTTGGCATGCTTTATCATTCTGAAATTTACTTCATTGCACACAACTCAAATTTGTATTAGCGATATTACTTTCTCAAGGAAAAAAAAAAAATAACAGACTTTCCCCAGGATTTAATAAACTCTGTCTAGGTATAGTGTAGAGCCTACACAGAATATTACCATGTCTGTCTATGCGGTTCCCTCTTGGCAGCGCACCATACATATTAATCATGGTGTGTTGCCGAGGGAGAGCAGTGGAACACGGTTATTGAATCAGTGAAGGGAGTGGAGCACCAAATGTGTCTGCAGATGACTAAGACACTCCCTGCACTGTCCAGTCGTATGATGTCAATTGTTTATTTAAGTGTTTTAAGTGTTTATTTGTTTTATTTTTTATTTTTACTTTTTTTCTATTTTTTTTAAAAAGCATGTTTGCGTGGTGCAGTGTTGAGTTCAGCAATTCTCAGCAGTGCCAAGACACCTACCAGATATCTAAAAATAGAAACCGGGTGCAATTAATTATTTATTTAAAGCTCATCTTTAAGCATAGCTGAGTGGGATTGCGCAGCATGGTGCAGTGCTCAGCAGTGCTTATAGACAGCTGAGAGGTACATGTAAATGTGTAGGTGAATTCCACATATCCTCATAGCTAAATTGGTAGAGATATGACCTCATGATCAATACGTGTAGAGTCTGAATACATGCAAAGGAATATAAGCATTTATTTTTGAAATACAAATTACACCAATTTTATTTAAATTCTGTCCCACTGTGCTCCAATAAGCTCTGCTAAGACCTGCTAAGCCCTGCTAAGCACTACATAAACACAGTAACAGCTGAAAACGTTTATGTACTGCTTGGCTCCACTTGGCTGGTTTGCGCACTGGCTAAGTACTAGTAAGCATATGGGTTTTCACATTTTTGCACTGCTCTGCTCAGCTGCATTGATTTGCGTGCTGCTAAGTGACACACAACTTTTTAAATATTGCCCAGTGGTGTGTAAGGGTAGGAAAACAAGATATATTAAGCCCAACAGGCGGGAGTACAGCATAATCCATTGGAGTTCTATCTCTGAAGGATACTATGGCAGGTGTTGGGGATGGTTTGCACTTTCATGTGCAGTGTTGGGGCATCCTGGAGTCCAGGGTCATGGTCAGACTCCCTGTAAAAAAACACAAAGGCTGGCTTCTGCAGGGAGGTTGTCAGGGTTCAGACTGCAAGGCAGAGGCCTGGGACTGGCTGGCAAGGGACCTCACAAGTGCAACTGGTATCCCCCACAAGTAAGCAGTGTTGTCACCACTACAATGACCTGAAAATACATAAGGGGGATCTCTTGTACACCTGTGTCTAAGAATTTCGGGCAGGGGATATCCCACATGTATGTAAGTACTTTTACCTATGTACCAACAATATCCAATCTGAATGTCTACTAAACTGGTATGCATAATGGTGTTCTTCTCTCCCAACAGCTGCAGAGGAGAGGGCTCACAACTTCGAGATGCATGCTGGGCGCATGGCCAGGTTGTGCCATGGGTGTGGTGAGTATGGCTGTATTATGCTAACTGTAGTAAAATAAGCAAGAAAGATTAAAGCATTACCTGCAATAAAGTATGCACATTAAAGTTTGTATTGTAATAAATGTGGACTTAGAGCTGTAGTGCAATAAATGAATAATGTCAACTGTACTGCAATAAAAACCTGAAACAATAGCATTAACTACATTAAAGTATATACAATAAAGTCTGCAGTGCAATAACTGTGGAAGTAGAGCTGTATTGCAAGACCTGAATAATGACAACTGTTGTCTAATAAAAACATGAAACAATTCCTGAAACTGCATGAAAGTATATACAATAAAGTCTGTATTGCAATAAATGTGGAATTAGAGCTGTTTGTCAAGAAATGACTACTGCCAACTGTTCTTCAATAACTCATGTGCCACTACCAATAACACAGGGTTAATTGTGTACATCAGATTTGTCTTGATTTAACTATTGCAGTACAACTGTATGCATTCAGGCTATAATGGAAGATGCTGCAGTCAAGTATAACACTGTAATGGTGATAGCATGCAAATAGAATTGCAGACAAACATCTTATTTAACACATACAGTACTGCCCAAGGCTGTTTCTAGGCCAATATTCTGCACATAATGCTCTGTCATCCACAAACAGCAGATAAGCAAGTTATATCGATAAGGTATACCACTCCATGATCTGATATTGCTGATTGACTTCACAGATATTTCAAACCAGTAACAGTATATTGTGTAGACCTGCGTTCTATATAATAATGTGTAGATTACCTACTATCTGTGTCATGCTTGTATTTCAGGCATGTGTGTTCTACTGTCACTGCAGTCTAGTATACAGCTGTAGTACTACTACCAGGTCATATATTGGTTCCATGTGAGCTCTAGGCAAATATCAGTCAGACAGTAGTCAGCAGTAGCTCTGTTGTTCGGTTTGTTAAATGCTCTGTCTGTAGTATATTTTGCCAGACACAGACCAGGGTTTGAATCCATCCAGTGCTATGTAGTACTAAATATAACAGTATAATTCTCGTAATGTTTACAAATTCTATCTCCACAGGAACTACAGGTAAATGGGTGAGGTATCCCATATTATGAATACATTGTGTGTTTAGATGTCACAGATTGTTAAAATCATTAACCAGAATGTGAAAGTGCAGCATAACATAAAGGAAATAAATATGATAATAATAAAATAAAATGAACTAAATAAAATGTAGAATCTTTGTATGGCTGTATGCCTGGAGTGTCTGTTCAAAGTTGCTGCAGCCAATCCATACATTCCATGCAGATGTCTTCTGCAGTCACTGCTACTGGGTTTTATCCCCAAGCCTGTCAAGCAAGGCATGATAGTTGCTTAGTTTCTGTACTGTACACATACATGTTTCTCAAGTGTCATGCTGTCACATAATGCAATTAGTAGTGTGCAATCCATTTGTTACAGGATTACCATTGGCATGATTGCCTAAATTGCAAAGTATCACTACATTAGCCCACAGTACACCTTGGCAGTTATATAGGTCCACCTGATGTGTCACTGTTCTATGTAGTAGTGTACCCACAGTTGTTCCTGCTTGTCCCATACTGTCCCATGCAAATAGCTTGAGAGGTCTGTACATGTTACAGCAACTATAGGGGACTTGTACACATAAATAAATGACAGAGCCATAGAGTAGATAGTAGAACTGTTGTCAAGTAAATAGCCTATGATGGTACTAATGGACTGCTTTAATCTTTCTCCCCACTCCTTATCTTCATTTCATTGCTATTGTTATCCATTGGTTATGGTTTACTATTTACATATGTTGTTCAATTGCCTGTATTTTGAGCATGTGTCTTATTATTGTTATTTATTATAATGGTTGCATATTAACATATCTTGTGGAATTACCTATTTTGTTGGCCTTATGCTATAATTGTTACTGACATGCTGTTAACATACCGACTGTTCTGGCATGTATTGTTGTGTTCCATATAATCTGCATTGACATTTAATTGGGTTATTTCCACTGTTATGGCATGCTGTTATTACTATGTTTTGTTCATAACTAATCTATACTTACTGTATACCTCCATCACCACAGCACATCATGGTAGGCTGGTTCCCGGTGATCCAGCTACCTTGCCTCAGCTGGCCATGGCACCTGGTCCTAGCACATCTGGGACCCAGGCCAGTGGTGCCCCTCTGCTGCCCTTTCAACACCTTCAGCATCAGGTGGAACTGCCTCAGGTGATGGGGCCTGGTGTCTCCCTGGGAGCTGTGACAGGGAGGCTGCAGTCACCTAACAGGAACTGCCAGTCATGGTGCCCAGGATCATTCATCAGACCTATGAACATTGCCTGCACCAGATTGAGGGCAAACTGGCCAACTTGGTGGGGCAGGCTGACCCTGACACCCAGCCTCCAGTACAGCCACCTTCAGAACAATGAAGGAGCAGTGTCAACTGCCCATGGGTGGAGATGTTAGTCATGTTGCTGCAGTCTGGAGACACATATGACTCCAATTTCGCAACACCCGCCCCATCCAAGGTGTTTACCCCCATGTGTGCCACACACTGCCCCTGTCTGCTGTCTTGTCTGCCTGCTATTGCATCCTCTCATACCCAACTTACCTCTTCACATATACCTGTGTCCCTTCCCCAACATTCTATACTCTTCTTAAAATAAACACGGGCACCTGTCCCTCAAAAAAAATTAATATCGGCCCATATATAGCTCTCCATTTCACGCACGTTTCCACTGGAAACAACTAATTTGATCCATTTGGCTTAATGACACATTTATGCTGTCCTCACTGCTCTCTCTGGGGTTTGAGGGTCCAACTTCATCTACAAAACCTGTCAAAATGTACATTTGTTGCTGTACAAAAAATGGATAGCTATGGTCCTTCCCTACACCCTTCCTGTACATCTCTACCTGCCTTTCACATTGTTTCTCCCCCCTGCTTGCCCCTATTTCACCACTTTTCTATCACCCACTTTTACTTTTCTTTATATTTTTTAGTGTGGGTTTGTGTGGAGTGGCACTCTTCACTTAACTCAGCAAAATGATCTTAAATTAGCTTTAAAGAGCTTTAGTGTCTATATGTGTTTATGACAGCGTTACTCGTATGTAGAAAATAAATATCTTTGCCAAGTGTTGAACCCAGGCCACTCACTACTATTTCACACTGCATTCATCCACCATGATACACAGGCTCCAGGTTAAAGAGCTGTTTCCAGCAAAACATACTGCTTACTACTTTCAGACAGTATGCATGTAACTGACAAAAAATAAAACTAATGTGAAATGTGGGAGTGTACCCTGGACTCTGGTGCAATAATAAATAATAATGAAGACATGCTAATGGATGTAAGTGAGGCCTGTGATAACAGGTACATGTGCCCTTTTATCAGCAACTTGTGGTAAGACTACTGCTAATGCAGCAATGGCAAAGTACATGTACTGTACAACTGGGAACTGGTGCAGTAATAAAATAATACAAAGCCACACACATACTGATGGCTGTGGAAATGTTTCTCACAGCCTGTATATGTGCACATATATCTTGCAAATACAGATGCTTTTGCAGAGTCTCAGTAGTTCAGTCTGTTAAATGCTGTGCATGTCATAGATTTTGCCACACATGGTCCAGGGTTTGAATCAAGTGTTGTGTCACATTTCAATTACATTATTGTGAAGACAGCAAGTAATAACTGAGTTATGAAATCTTACTCCCCACAGGTGACTGCTACTTAATTAACCACTACCATTTTTGCAAGACATAGGCCTGCAAGCAGAGACACAATGTAAATATCCATATAGCCTAACTATATGTCTCTTACTACTCTGTTAGTTGCACTGTTGCATAACAGACATACCTTAAAAGCACATGCCTGGATTGCACAGTATAAAATACCCTTGCCCTGGCTCTGCCATAATGACAGGCCTAACACAGCTGACACAGTTACACATATAGCTTGCTGTCCACAAAGTGTTCACACTCCCCCATATGTGTTGTAGGCTGCAGCAGCTGCAGCCTGTAGCATATACAGCTGTATGTAAATTTAGCTGCTAAAAACCTACCATACCATCCAAAGAGAGGCAAAGGCCCACAGATAGGGACATGTGTAACCGTTTGATCTGCAGAGATAGTATGTTGATAGAATAACAGCTATTGCAGTAGTATGCGTAGTCTAATGGATATGTAGTGTGACACACACGTGTGTCTTCCCTTACCGACCTCAGCCCACAGTGATTGCCAGTGCACTGCCAGATGACCCCAATGGCATGGGATACTGACCACACATATGAGGCAAAGCTGTGGACATATGTTATAAATCTCTACAGTGGATGGTGTTTGTACCTACCCTCTGCAATGCTGTACTCTCCACATTTCAGTAATGTCCAAACCATAAACTAATACAGGGGCCAAGGCCTATGTGAAGGCCTTATATGTTACAATGTGTTAGCATGTCATTGCTAATGATAGTGCAATACAGCTGTTTTGGTTGAAGTTAGCAATTCTAAGCCACAGAGTGGTGCAGGGGCAATTACCTGCTAATGAGTAGTACCTTACAAAAGCAAGCAGCTTATTATGTGGAAAAGGTTTGTATGAGACTTAACACACACACACAGAGTGTATTAATAAAAAATTACTTGAAGCAAAATTCAACAAAGGAGTACTGCACTCCACCAGGTATGTAATAGATTTCTACATATAACAGGATGTAGATGGGAGGATGGAGGTATGGGGAATAGGGCCTACAACAGCAAGTTTGTCTTTGATCAATGGTGATGACATGTCATTGATACTTTGCTGTCCTACACCTCCATGCATGCATCTCAAATGTCCCTTATTTCAGTACATCCCAGCTCTGTCCCTATCAATCCCACCTACAACAGTTGGCTGTTGTAGGAAAGCTAGTGGATTACATGTAGTACATAGTGATAATAAGGGAGGCTGTACACCCCTGTAATGTCAAATGATGTATTGTAATTCACCTCCTTTCATTCTGTCCATGTCTCACATAATTAGTTCTAATACTGAAAAAATTGACCCTGAATGTCCCTGATTACTCTGAATAAGTCCCTTTGTCTGTTGACATTTGTCCCTGTTTGGCTGAGAGCTATGCCAAACCTACCTGTCAACCACCTACAGCACAAACTCATGACAAAGCCACAGCAGCGGTTATTCCACTCCACAAAGGGGGAGCCACCATGGACCTCTGGAACTACCACCCCATTAGCCTGATGAGCCTGGTCTGCAAGGCTATGGAGCATATCATTATGGAACTTGTAAACAATGGCATTGGTAATCTCCAAACTCTGGACCCTACCCAGTTTGGGTTTGTAAAAGGCAGATCATGTCTCCTAAACCTGATAGACTTCTTTGAAGTGGTCACCAAAGCTGTAGATGAGGGTAAGGTGGTACACACAGCCTATCTAGATCTCACCAAGGCTTTCGACACCATCCCCCACTCTGGAATTATAGACAAACTCACTAAACTAGGTATAAATCCCTATGTCATAAGATGGGTTGCCAACTGGCTCACGGACTGAACCCACACTGTGAAAGTAGCAGACTCTAAATCCAACTTCAGACCAGTGACAAGTGGAGTACCACAGGGTTCAGTCTTAGGTCCTCTCCTGTTTGGTATCTACTTCTCTGAAGTACAGGCTAACACAGAAAGTCTTTGGCTGACAAAGTTCGCAGATGACTGCAAACTAGGAGCCATAATCAAATCTCCTAACGATGTGGACATCCTACAAAAGGGCCTCACTGAGACAGATGCCTGGTGTCAAAGCCATGGCCTCAAGCTCAATGCCAAAAAGTGCATTGCCATCCCTTTTGGTAAAAACTCTGTACCCATGAACTACGACATAGGTGGTAGTCTACTTAACACCGAAAGTGTGATAAGAGACCTTGGGACACAGGGGGACAGTAGTCTCTCCTTTGATAATCACATTGCCACAGTAGTCAGGAAATCCTTCTACATGGCACACCACATCACAAAAGGTTTCTCATCCAGGAAAAACGAGGTCATGGTTCCCTTCTACTCATCACTCATTAGACCCATTATAGAGTACAAAGCCCCTTTTGGTATGTACCTCACAAGACCTCTACAACAACTGGAAAGGCCACAGAAATACCTCACAAAGAGGAGTACCGACCTCAAACAGATGCCCTATGCAGACCGTCTAAAAAAACTGCAGCTTTACTCCGTTGCATATCGCCTACTCAGAGGTGATCTCTGCCTAACATACAAAGCTATGTCAAACTTAGAGCTGTTGGACATGCTCCACGTAAAGAAATCCCAATCCCTCCAAGCTACATGCTCTAGGAACCTAAACCTTGTCACCACAATAAACAGAACATGCTGGAGGGATAGATTCCTGTCTCAGAGACTTCCCTTACTCTGGAACAAACTACCTATCTATATCAAACAAAGGTCCTCATTAGCACTCTTCAAGAAAAATCTTGATGATTGGATTGGAGATAGGAAATTCACCCTGGGATCACTTCTGTGGCTCTGCTTGACAGGGGCACAGGAAAATAATTTTCTTAGGTGGCAAAAGCCAGGGTACCATTTGGCTAGGCTTATAGAGGCCCTAGGGCCAATAGCCTAGTACTTACCTATGGACCTATGAACCTATAATTAATGGGGGGTCAAGACCCACACTCATGGTGCATACCTGAGGCACTGATAGTACTACTGGCGAGTCTATATTGGAACATCGAAGTTTTAAAACTTCGAATGTTCTAATATCGACCCCTATTCAGTGAATGCTGACAATATTGAACATGCAGAACAGCAAATTTTTTCCCAGGGAAATTTTGCTGTTCTGACACACATACACACAACATATGCACACCAAACAAACATCAATCCACACACATACACTTAAAATCCTACATCTAACCCTACACTAAACTATACATACACTACTAGCTATTCACTTACCTTAACCCAAACCCTAACCCTAAGGTCCGTCAGTATCACACACTCACCTCACCC
This sequence comes from Protopterus annectens, assembly GCF_019279795.1. Lineage (NCBI taxonomy): Eukaryota > Metazoa > Chordata > Ceratodontiformes > Protopteridae > Protopterus > Protopterus annectens. Next base: position 25,042,591 of record NC_056734.1, on the reverse strand, counting down.
ACGCCCTAACCCTAACTCACCTACCCTGCCTTAACCCTCACATCCACACAGTCACACACTTACCTGATCCCAACCCGTAACTTTCCACTGCAGTGCTGAAAATAGCGAAGCCACAGAAACTGCCAACTGAATTCCTTCCCTAGGAGGAAATTTGGTGTTCTGCAGCTTTGCTATTTTTAGCTTTCACTGAATAGGGGTCGATATTAGGACATTTGAAGTTTTAAAACTTCTATGTTCTAATATAGACCCCTACTGGCATATCATTCTCAATATAGGTGTACTGGGTGTCATGTTTAGGTCTATCACATATACTGTCATATTGCATACCTTACAGGTGAATTGTACTGGCAACCTTAACTGGAGGTAGCTCATGTGCATGTCATAACAGGCCTGGCTTGTCTGTGTATATCGTTGTGAGTTTGTTTGTCTGTTGTGCATGGGAGCAGAGATGAGTCTATGTGAATAACCATACATATTAATGCAGATAGTAATGTACTGTAGTTGTTTTGCTTCTCACAGGTGACCTGGAGGGGTTGTCCACCTCACAACCTGATGTCAGTGTTTCATCATATGATGATGATGATGATGATGATGATGATGGTGGCCATAGTGAGCCACAGATGGGGTTGTCGGTGGCTGAATCTGTCCCACAGGTTGAATTCCTCTTCTGCCCCCATTGTCACCACACACAGTCAGTATGCCCACACATACCCAGTTGCCAGATGCCACAGATAGTGGACAGCCAGAGGGTGGTGACATTGAACAGGTCAGTGTGACAACTATGGCTTCAGTGAGTGTAGATACTGGTCATAGCCAAAGAGCTGGCAAGGTCCCACACAGGCAGATCAACAGGGGTGCTCGTAGGAGGAATGCTAGCCATCCAACACCTGTCACAGGTGTCACATCACAGGTCACTCACAGCATGTTTTGGTCCATCATGGAGGCACAGAGAAGTTCTGAAAGCAACACCACGTGGATGCTTAGGGTTATGGATGCAGCACAGTCTGGCATCCATGACTGCCTCCACTCTATTCAGGGGCACCCTGGATCGGTTCCTTGCTGTCATGGATAGACTGTGGACTGACACAGCAACTATCTTTGACCATACTATGTCTGTGCTGGAACATCTGGTTGGAGATGGGTATTGGAGAGGTGGACAAAGGTTCACAACACCATCTGCTGGGAGTCCACAATGACCATGCATAATCACACTCCAGTACTGGCAGTACCTACAGTGCTACAGAGGGAAGTGTGGAAGGCCATGGGCATGTGGTTCTAGGAGATCCCATGTGGGACATAGCCCCAGCATATTGCAGTCACCATCAGGTACTGGCACAGTATACGACTCTTGGCATGGTGGTCCCAGTGCTATTCCTAGCAGAGGCAGTTCACATGTTCATGGCCAGAGACAGTGAACTGCCCACTCTACCATATACAGTCCACAGCTGTGCAAGATACACATGTAGGGCTAGCACTGGGCTTGACTGTGTGCATGCACACAGTAAACACCACTGTTGTATACAGGGCTCCAGCAGACACATATGGCACCTCTACATGTCCCATCTAACCCGCATCCCTTCCTGATTCACACACATGTTGTCACCTGTTTAGCACAGCCTAGGCCTCTGGCACCCCCACACCACACCTTGTGCATGTGATGATACCTGTGCCACATCCCTGCCATCCATGACATTGATGCAGGGAAATGCAATGTAGTACAATATTGTTTTGCCAGGGCACTTGTTGTGGGCCACTACAAGTATTGTATGCTGGCATGTGTCATGACTACACATCCAAATTTGAGTAGCTTTGTTGCATGATGTTAGACTGGTGGTAGAGTTACAGAATGACAGGTGTGTCACGAATAATAGGTTCATAGGTGGTTACTAAGCTAATGACCACAAGGGCCTTTATAAGCCTAGCCATGCATCCCAAATCTCTGATGAGTTCTAATACCCTTGATAAGTGTCAACATGGACCTGGGACATGAACCATTTACAGGATGATTTCTGGTTTTCCATCCAAATGCCCAAGTTGCACTTGAATTGGATTAGGGAGAAACTCTGCTTCACATGGATGGGGAGCCTGTTCCATAGAGGGAGTAGTCTCTGAGATACATACCTATCTCTCCAGCAGGTCCTATTTATATCACAGGCAAAGGTTAAGTCTTTAGAATGGGTAATTCTGGTGCTGTTTGTTTTATGGATATGCAGGAGGTCCATCAGAGTGGGGTCTGAAAATGTCCTGTATGCCAGGCATAGATCTCCCCTCAAAAGCCTGTAGGAGGCAGAATACAGGGATAGGGCCTTAGGGCGGTCTGCATAGGACATATTACTTATGCCCTATATTCTTTTAGTGAGGAACTTCTGTGGACGTTCCAGTTGTTGGATATACCTGGTTAGGTGCATACCAAAGGGGGGCATTGTACTCAATGACAGGTCTGATGAATGCTGAATATGGTAGAACAATGACTTCCTTGGACTTAGATGCCATACCTTTGTTTGTAAGTTGAGCAACATAGGATGATTTCTTCACCACTGAAGACAAGTGATGATTAAAGGCTAGATTACTATCTATGTGTGTGCCTAAGTCCCTTACTTCTGGGTCACCTCTAAGGGGTGTGTTGTTAATATGATCATTACCAGGGATGGATGACTTTCCAAAGGATACTATTATGCATTT
>NC_056734.1:24932409-25034909 GCF_019279795.1 Protopterus annectens | reverse complement strand
TTATTAAAAATATATTCATCTTTCCATTTTTTCAAAGTAAGATTTACATAAGTATTACCCATTGGTGTGCCCATAGCTACACATGTTAACTGATGATAATAATTATGTTCAAACAAAAATAAATTATCTAAAACTATCTGTAATAACTCACAAATAGTCTCAATCTCTCATCCATTATGGCCACCTGCTTCCACCAACAAATCTCTAATAGCAGATATACCGTATTCCTGAGGGATCACAGTAAAAAGTGATGGCCTTTGCATCCTGTAGCTAATCTTACCTGTTGCAAACTGCTATTATAATAACCACCTTCTAGGTTACTCAGAGCATGTCTAATGTCTGTCTGTAGGTTTGGCCCTTTGTCCCCTTATTTACTCTGGCTCTGTCTTTATTTCTTGCAGTAACAGATTGAGGGGTTATGACAGTCTGTGTGACTACCACCTAATGACTACCTCAACTGCAAAAGATGTGGCTACTGCCCGATTCAAGCCATCAGCACCATCAACCATATTAATGTCGCTAGCCTACTGAGCCACACAGGCCGATAGACAGGGATGCATCATTCACCACACAAGCAACAGCATACAGACATATACATTGTCACCCTTGTGTTACATGAGACATAGAATGTGTGGACAGGTTGTGACTCTATGTCATAGTCATGTAATTGAGTGGTCTATCATTGCAAATGTACTGCTACACCTGTTATATGGGTGCACTGATGAGGTGGGGGTGGGGAATGACTAGCCCATGCTCTACTGGCATACACAGCCATGAGACTGTTCTTTGACCCCACTGTTTGGCATCTCCCTTGAATGATGTAGTGGGGTTTCCAGACATATGCCCTAGTAAATATAATGGGGAACATGCTATTGGACAGAGTACCTGTTGTCCCAAGTGTCTGTTAGATCTCTGCAAGTAGACCGGTAGCCCACTATATTCCTTTGCATACATGCAGCAGATCCATATATATATGCTACCATATTCTAGTACCCCTTACAAGTGGTAAGTAGCTGTGTGACTTACCTTGCGAATGCAGCAGTTGACAGACCTGTAGTTCGGGGCTGAGTCTGTCTGATGCATGCAGTCCACAGCCAATAGATGGTGAGGTACAGGTTGTGTGGGCTGGCTGGCATCATTTTTACTAATATGTATGCAAGTTGGAGTAAGGTGCCAGTCCCTAGGGCCCTAGGTTATCAATGCATGTGCTACATCTGCCTACAGGGATGACCTCAAGGATTTCCACCTTGGTGTCCCCCTGTGGCTGTGGGTGTGATGACCTAGGTACTGGGGGTGACTGTGTATACCTTCCCTTTACTGATCCTGCTGCAGCTGTTTCCACAGGATCATATTATGTAGTATGGCACATAGCGTCTATATTACCCGATCGAAAGTTTTGGTTAGCAAATACCTAAACGTCAACCTGGTAATATCAAAAAATTAAAACAGCGAACGGACTATTTAATGAAGGGAATAAATTCCCTTGGCTGAAAAAAAAAATTTAAACCAAAATAAAGTGGGAGGCTTCACCCCCACACCCCCCGATGCAGGGGGCTGTGCCCCTCACACTCCTCCTAACTAAATATACCAACTCTGAGATCACTCTACAGTGGGGAAAGGGCCAAAATCCACATAACGGCCAAGAGAATTCTTTCCCTGCATTAAATCAGCCATTTGCAGTTTTTTGCTTTCACTTTTACCAGATCGACGTTTAGGTATTCACTAACCTAAACGTTCGATCAAATAATAGGAACCTTGGCACATACTGTGAATGTGTGTGCACATATGGCTAGAGAGTTCTGCAAGGATCCACCAGACATATCGAGGCACCAGAACCATGACTTCAGAAGCCCAAACACATGCTCTATGGTGTTTCTAATTTGTGCGTGTGCCTCATTATGGCATTCTACAGTGGGTCTGTGTGCATTTCTGATGGGTGTCCTCATCCATGGTTCCAGTGCGTAACCAGCATCCCACAGTAAATGGCTGTGTGGGTTGCTACCCCTGGCAAACATCTGGTACAGCTGTGATGCATGCCAGATATGGGAGTCATGATAACTACCAGGGTTGCCAGCACGCTCATTCATGATAATGCCCTGGGCATTGCACATGACCTGGCAGTTGATGGAGTGATACCCCTTGTGGTTCAAGTAGATTCTACCCTCCTCACTAGGTGGTGCCTTGATGTGTACATGATTGAAATCTATGGCACCCAGTACTTCAGGGTAGTGTGTTACATGGTAGACATGTTGCATACTGCTGGCCCTTGCCTCAGGGCTGAGGAGAAAATAAATGTGCTCACTGGCATGTGGCAGCATGGCATTAAGGAACTGGTAGAGTACCCTGGAAACTGATGCCTGTGAGACCCCTATCATGTCCCCAGTTGGTCTTTGGAATGTGCCCATAGCTAGTATCATAAGAGCTACACTTACCTTAGTTTCCACTATGATTGGTTCCCCTCTGTTGGCTCTGAGTCTGAGATGAGGTTGGCAGAGCTCAGTGAGTTCTTGTAGTATATCCCTGTCCACCCTGTAGTGCTCTACAATCTCCAACTCATGTAGCCCCTAGAAGGTCACCCTAGGCCTGAACACATTTCTCCTTCTCAGTCTAGGCCTATGGTCAGCATCAGCAGCAGCAGCATTGACCTCTGCATCTAGCACATACATATGTAGCAGACCTGCAGCAGACCCTAGCATTTCTTCTGTTAAAAGTCCCAAATCTGTCCTTCAGTGGTGGAGGGTGTGGGGGTGAAATCAAATTGAAGGATTTCTGCAACCTTTGTAATGCTCTGCTGTAGGTGCAGCCTTTGTGATTGGCTACCTATGATGCATTCCACCTGCCAAGAACATCATTAAGGATTGTTACTGGCCTTAGTTCAAGTGGAAGAGGGGTCATCAGTAATTAAGATCTCATTGCCTTTCTCAGTCAGTTTTTTTTAAACAACCTTCCTTGCTCAGCACTGCCCCATGCCACGCAAACACACGCCACAAAGGTAAATAATGCACAGCAGTCATTGTACATGCCCCCATGGAAGGTCATGCTCAGCACAGCAGCACACCATGCAAACATGCTCAAACACGCTGAAACACATGTCCCGAAGGTAAACAAAGCTTAGCATCCAGTGTACACACCCCCTTGCTGAACACAGAGGCGTACCGCACAAACATGTGCAGTTGAGCTCCAATGAGTTTAAAAGGATGTTGACACATCCACTTTTAATGTTGGCCACCTATTCTGTGGACATCAACATGGTTCTCTGTCTACATGGATGGGATCTGCGGACAAGGATACCCATTTGTGCTATTCCGTAACCTATTTGCATAGAGATCCAAGAACACAACATGGGAACTAAACAGTTCCAGGCCTTGCCTCATTAGCAACCACAGTAGTCTACCATTGTACATAATCCATGTAGGGTCCTATAATGTATTAGTATAACATAGTACTAATTTTCGTTTTTACACATTTTTTTTTCTTAACAGCATATTTGCCACTGCGGTGCGCCGTGCAAGCATGATCTGATTATTAAAAAAATTATTAAATTGTTTTTCATTAGGTTTTGGACACAATGGATAGTTTTGCACACATCTCTGTCTGCTATGTTATTTCTGTCCTTACTGCACTTTTACAGCCCCTGTTCTCTGTTTAACATCCTGTGCACGGAATTTTTATGTGTACATTTCTGACACCAAAATGGGGTCTGCAGGACTGATTATCTGCTTGCTGGATCACTCTACCACCCTCATTTGCATAGAATTCACCTGCTTATTAGGTGATTTGCATACCATGGCTTCTGTGTTGGCAGGATCGTGCAAGCCCCTCAGCTCTGTTTTCTAGATTGCACAGCTGCTTACTTTCATGTAAGCAGTGTGCCACTATGCCTACACAGAAAATAAGATTTTGTAGGCTTTATTAAATTCCCCCTTTGAGTTTTTCCATCTAAACATGAAAAATAAACATTTTATTATAACTGGACTTATGTTAACTTAACATGAATATGAAAAATACAAAACTACTGTGAAGAAAACTCATAATCAATAATTAAATGCAGGCTGTCCAGTAAGCATCTGTATACTCTGATAGTTTGTTTTGTGTTATGTGTCAGTACATACATGCTAGTATAAAATTAAAATGGTAATGCTTATATTACTTTGGTAGAAAGACTGACAGTCTCTTAATGTGCACATTGCCAAACTTGCCTACACATGATTCATGCTATTAATAGCTCAGTGTGCCTTCAAGCACTAAATGAGTTTCCCTGAAATCAGTATGAAAAGTTAAACAGGGTCACTGCTGCACAGATATTACATGCAGTATTCTTATTTTCTTTTACTTGACCCATAGGGCCCAGAACATAATGTTCATTAGAGTAGCTCTCATGACTAGTCAAGTATTATTTGTGTGTATGTGCGGACAGACTATAGCAAATGGTTTCAATACAAGACCAGGATCTTGCAAGACTTGACAGGAACTTATAATGATACACTGACTCTGAAGGTTACGTTCAAGAGCACATGCAGGACCTCAGGCTTATTAAGCAATCAGAAATTGTAACTAATACTTAATTATTTAGAATACTGTACTCTGGCATATCAATATTTAAGCTAATGCATAATTTTGTGGTGCCCTGAAGGAATTCTCAGTAATGCAGTTATTCTGACTAAAACTAATTGGTGTTCAGATAGGAAATGTAGTTATTAAAGTATACATTATAAAACTGTAGTATAATTTGTTAAAAGGTATACTTACAGAACATAAAACCTGCAGAACAGGAGACTAAACACTTATTATTTTCAGAAAGTAGGGCTCATGGAAAGTAAACGAAGAGCCATTTCAAACTCTCAGGCAAGCAAATGAACATTATGACCAAACAAAACAGGGCAGCAAATCTTTAAAAGAAGTAAAAAAAAAAAAAAAAAAAAAGTTAAGATGAATAATAATGCCTAAATGTTATTACTAACTGTGCTCAAGCCATTATATTCAGCCTAATGAAAATGAGCCATGTCTAATATTTGAACGATGTGGCTGTTAAAACAAATTTTGGACTGAGGTGCTATGACACGTGTTAATGATGTGAACTGTTTATTAAATTTACTATTTTGGCTCTGAGCCATCATGTTCTATACCTGCAGATACCGGCAAATATTCTTCATACGTTTTATATCAGAGTTCTTGAAAATCACATTTAAAAATAATTATTTGTTAACCACCTATTTGTGGTAAATTAAAAAATAGCATTAGTACTGAAAAAAGTTTCTAAAGTAAATGTATAAGAATGGAAAGCTTAGTATTTATTAGCTTGCAATTCCAAATTGTCCAGCATTAAGTAACACAAATAAACTAAGCTGCACTTATTAAATAAATGTGGGATATCTGTGGATACATCTATATATGCAAACACACACACATACACACACACACACACACACACACACACACACACACACACTCGTACACACACACACACACATATATATATATATATATACATATATATATACATATATATATATATATATATATATATATATATATATATATATATATATATATATATATATATATATATATATATATATACATATATATATATATATATATATATATATATATATATATATATATATAAATTATATATATATATAAATAAATGGATATACCTAGGATTCAATAAACTCTATGTGGGCTTCACTACCACAAATGCCTACATGGAGTTTGCATGTTTATGATATGAGCAGCAGTGCTAATCGCATATGCATGCCTCACATTGTGCTTATACGAATACAAGTGATGTTTTGTGGCCAGCAACACTGTTGTCAGACAGAAAACCATGCAGAGCTGCACAAACACAGAAAGAACATGCATACAAGTTTGCCTATGGATAAACCTGCTCTTCAAGATTACATGGACAGTCACAGTGATTACCGGGGTGAAAATACATCAACAACTGTAATATTAACACATTATAGAAAAGTGTACTCAGTGCAATGTACACTACAACAAGTTTTTGCAGACTGAAATATTAGATGTTGTAATAATCAGCAACTGCAAATACAATGCAACATAAATACACTAGGCAAGGAAAGTCTGCTGATTAAAATGGCCACAGACATAAATCATAAGAATGAAGAAAGCTAAAGCGGGCACGTACAATATGGCAATGTACTCAAAATTGGATATTTCAAGATATGAACACTTGCAAGACAAGTCAGTAGCATAACATGATGCACATATGTAGATAGCATGGTTTACTTTGAAAATTATGTGTACAGGTTCGACAAAAATGGGAATGTTGAACCGCAGTTGGTTCATTACCGTTTTCACTGACCTGCACTATTGCAAGTGTGCAGTTTAGTGAATGCCACTGTGCATCCGCCCATATGTAATCGGAGTTATGACTACAGATAGTGGTAGAGTGGGGATTGGGAAATTACCCTTTTCCCCACTGTAGTGCGATCTTGGAGTTGGAATATATTATTTGCAGGGTATGTGTGTGTGGGGGGGTGCAGCCCCCTCACATAGGAGGCGCAGTGGGGGCACAGCCCCCTACAAAAACATTACTTTACATGATATGCAGTAGTGCTGTGCAACACAGAATGTTGAAAGTGCAAATTCAAATGTTTTACTACATGTACTTTGACATTCTGTACTAATTAATATGCAGCACGTCGCACATCTGAATTGAAGATGTGAATGGATTTTGTTCTGCACTTCGATATTCCCATAGTAAACTAGACAGCACACTATGTACTGCTGTTTGCAGCTGTGATGGCCATGTCATGGCCCAGCAATCAAGGAGACTCAATCCTCACCACTAACACCAGAGAGGAAGTCTCATATAAGAGGAAAGGATAACAAATACACACAGTAAAGTACAATTTCCCTTGAGTGAACACAGATATCACAGTCAGTCTGGAGCTGGTTGCTCCCTTGCTCCCCAGGTCCCCAATAAGACTCCTCACAGGCACAGCTATAAGGTCCAGATCTCAGCCTAGCTGGCAAGCTAACCTCCAGTACCCTCTCTGTCCAACCAGTGCTTCATGTTCCTGCCCAAGTAGGTGACACACACACACACACACACACACACACACACACACACACACACACACACACACACACACACACACACACACACACACACACACACACACACACACACACTTTGAAATAAGTATTTATACAACTTCACAGACACTCCTGGGAAAGGCTGAAACAGATTCTCCAGCTGTGCCCCTTTACCCAGACAATAGGGTAGTAATTACTGCCACCACCAGCTAATAATTATCAGTTACCCAAATGCCCTTAAAAGGGTGTCCAATTATTACTGTGCAATATTATTATCCAATAGTAGTGTGACTAATCAGTCAAGGCTTATTAGAGTGGCCTTGTACAATAAACTCTATAAATATGCAATGTACTCTAGAGCTTAACTTATCTCTACACAAACCAGACACAGGTAAAAGGTTTTAAAATATTTAATAATAAATAATTAAAACACAAGACAATACTACTACACCACAGTGCTATTCAAGAGTTTAGAGATCACACAGAAACTTAAAATAATTCCATAGTACAGTTCTGACATAACAGAAAAACACTTAGTCTAATCTTTATAGTCCCAGCTATTTCTACAAGAAAACATATTTCTAAAATAACATATTTTCATAAAGCAAAGCAATGCTAAGTTCAATTGTCAGACAAAAATGCTTGACTTACTTTTCCTTACAGTAGATGGCAATGTTGCCACATTGTTGAGACAGCATTTCTTTACATTTAAGACACAAGCCTGTATTTTTCATTTATATTTACAAATGGCAGAATTATGTATCAAATTCTATTTGACTAGGCTGGCAGCCTTCACCCTTCTCTACCAGTCTTCACATCCCACCCCCAGGAGAACTCAAGCTAGTTTTTTAAGTGCCCCTTGAGAAACGCAACTTGAGAGTGTTAGGTCTGTCTGAGTGTACCTCGCCCCATTCCCTGTCTTGAGAGCCCATCTCCATTGGCATTGCTACTCCCACTGAGGTGCTGCACTGACATATATGCTTGCAACCGCAGGCTCCATCTTAGCAACTTGGCATTTTGCTGACTGGCTCTGTTAAACCATGTTAGAGGGTTGTGATCTGTCATTAGAGTGAATTTTCTTCCATACAGATAAGGCTGAAGTTTCTGCAGTGCCCACACTATGGCTAGACATTCCTTTTCTACAGCCGCATAGCATTTCTCCCTGGGTTGGAGCCTATGACTGAGATAAACCACTGGGTGTTCTTCAGCCTCTAAGGAAATCTGGCTAAGTACAGCTCCCACCCCATGGTTCCAAGCATCCACCTGCACAACAAATTCTTTACTGTAATCTGGACTGGCAAACACAGGGGGGCTCCCAAAGCTTCTTTAAGATTCTGGAATGCCTGCTCACATGCTGAGGTCCACACTACCTTATCTGGCCTGTTCTGCCTTGTCAGGTCTGTGAGGGGAGCAGCTATGGTACTATAACTGTGAACAATCTTTCTGTAGTACCCTGCTGTCTCTAAGAATGCCCTCACCTGCTTTTTAGTAACAGGTGCAGGCCATGCCTGAATGGCTTCCACATTGGCAGATTCTGGCCTTATCTTACCCCTCCCTACTCTATGTCCTATGTAGGAGACCTCTGCCGTACCCACCTGACATTTGCTCGTCTTAATGGTCAACCCTGCCCTTTTAAGTCTGCACAGCACCTCCCTGACATACTGGAGGTGCTCTGGCCATGGATGGCTGTAGATGGCAATATCATCTAGGTAAGTAAGGGCAAACCCTCCTGCTTTTGCTAGGATATTATCTACCAGCCTCTGGAAAATTAATGGGGCATTCTTTATCCCAAAGGGCATCTTTGTGAACTTGTACAAGCCAAAAGGAGTCACAAAGGCTGACTTCTCTCTAGCACTGGGAAACAAGGGCAACTGTCAGTAACCCTTGGTAAGATCAATGGTTGTAAGATACTTAGCCCCACCCAGCTGCTCTAGGGCCTCATCTGTCCTAGGCATGGGGTAATCATCTGACTCTGTGTGACTATTTAATTTCCTGTAGTACACACAGAAGCTAGTGTTGCCATCCTTCTTTGGCACCACTGGGGAGGTCCAGGGACTGTTGGACTCTTGAATCACTCCTAATTCCAACATCTCCTCTACCTCTTCCCTCAGAGTCTGTCTGAATCTCTCAGGCACCCTATAAGGGGCCTGCCTAATAGGCCTTTGGGGTCCTGTATGCACCTGGTGCTGCACCTGGTAGGTGCACCCTGGTTTCCCAGTGAACATGTCCCCAAATTCCTGCAACACTGTTCAGATTTCCTGAACCTGAGTAGGAGATAGCTGCTGGGACATTGCTATCCCTTCCACTGAGGTGTCAGCCTGAGCCTCACTGAGGAGATCAGTCCACATATCTCCCTCAGACTCCTCCTGCAATCCACTGCAAATGCTCAGCACAAGGGCCTCCCTATCATGGTAAGGTTTCATCATGTTAACATGGTACAATTTGTGCACCTGCCATCTGCCTAGCAGTTCCACCATGTAGTTAACATCACTTACCTTTCTTACCACCTTGAAGGGTCCATCCCAAGCTGCTTGCAGCTTGTTGTATCTGACAGGAATGAGAACCATTACCTGCTGCTCCACAGCATACTCTCTAGCTTAAGCATTCCTGTCATACCACACTGTTTTTTGTTTTTGGGCTACTGCCAGATTCTCCTGGGCCAAGCTCATGAGTTCCTTGAACCTTGTCCTGAGGTTTAGAATGTATGCCACAACAGACTCCTTGTGAGACTTGCACTCACCTTCCCGCTCATCTTGAATTAAATCTAGAGGTCCCCTCACCCTATGCCCATACAGCAACTCAAAGGGTGAAAAACTTGTGGATTCCTGGGGAACCTCTCTATAAGCAAACAACAGATTGGGCAAATATTTGTCTCACACCCTCTTAAACTGATCTGTAAATGCCCGTAGCATGGACTTGATTGTAGAGTTTAACCTCTCAACAAGACCATTAGTCTGGGGATGGAAGGGGGTGGTCTTCATGTGCTTCACCCCACAAGGCTTCCACAGACAAGCTGGCAGGTCTGACATGAAACTGGCACCTCTGTCAGACAGTATTTCGTTTGGGAAACCCACCCTGCTGAACATCTCTAGTAAAGCATTTGCCACCTTCTCTGCCTCAATAGAGGACAAAGCCACTGCCTCAGGGTATTGTGTAGCATAATCCACTACCATTTGGATATACTTTTTCCCTGTGGAACTTGGGGTACTCAGGGGACCCACAATATCCATAGCTACCCTCTGAAATAGCTCCTCAATCACAGGCAAAGGCATCAAATGAGTTCTAACCTTGTCTCCTGCTTTGCCTACCTTTTGATACTGCTCACATGTCCTGCAGTACCCTGTTACATATCTAGAAATTCCAGGCAATAGAAGTTCTGCATAATTCGCCTCTTTATGCATTTTATGCCCATATGACCTGCAAAGGGAATAACATGGGCTATGGCTAGATGCACCAGATGGTAGGCTCTAGGCACTACCAACTGCCATACTCTATCACTTTCTAGCCTCCCTCAATGGTCCACTCTCTGTATAGTAACCCTTTGTCCCAGGAGACAGATTCTCCCTTTCCTTGAGAATCAGGTGCCTCCTTAGCTACCTGCCTCAAGCCTTGCAACCTAGAGTCTGAGAGCTGAGCCTGTCTCAACTCTCTCCTTGTAACCCTTCTCAGCTCCCGTTCCACAGGAAGTCTGGCATCCACTGACAGTGGTGCCTCGCTGTCAGCCTGGGCACTACTACTCAACTCTACCTTTGCAGTTATCCTGTCCAAGGGAACATCAGTACACACAAGCAGCTGTGGCTCACATTCAGTCTCATTGCTACAGCATAGCTCCCTCCCTGAAGTAACCAACTCACCAGTCCTGGCTGCAAGTATGCAGTCTCTCTGGGTCTCCCCCAGGCTACCAGACCCATATGATTGTCTCCTAGCCTGACCATGTGTAACTGCATAAGCACATGATACTGCCTCATCCAAATCCTTCCCTCTCAAGACATCTTCAGGATGGTAGTTCAGTACCCCTGTTGTCTCAAGACAACCTACTATTGGCATTTTGTCTTTCCCACTTACTGGCTCCCTCGCCTTTGGTTCCCTAGCTTGCCTCCATGGACACCTGTATGCCACATGGCCCCACTGGTTGCATTCAAAACATTTAACCCTAGCTCCTGGATGTGAACCTGGACTAGTGGCTTCCCCTGCTACTGGCAGATGCTGTTGGGGCAGTCTGTGCTGCCCACCATAGTTTCTTAATACCCATGAGCAGTACTGGAGGTCCTCTTCCTGTGCAGGGCTGCCCTGCTTGCCAGGTATAGGTCTTTCTTCTTCCCCAACTCCTCTGAAGTAGCATATTGTCTATCAGCTAACCGGAGCCTCATGTCCTCAGGCAAAGTGCTAAGGGCTTGTTCCCTCACCAAAAGGTCTGCCAGCCCTTCAAAAGTGGTGACCTGACATCCACTTACCCAGCTATGAAAATAAGTGCTCAGTTCAGCAACATATTCATACACAGTTTCATCTGCCTTGCGTCTATGCTCATGAAACCTTTTCCTATACATTTCAGGTGTTAGCTTAAAACATTTTAACAAGTGACTTTTCACAACAGTATAATCAAAACATGCAATGTCAGACATTTTAGCCAATGCATTTACAGCTTTCCCATGGAGTAAGGGGGGTCAGGGACTGTACCCAAATCCTTTGGTCAACACTATACTGTTTGCATACCCTCTCAAAAATATGAATGAAGCTATCAAAATTATCCCCCTCTTTAAACTGCAGAAGAAATTTACTGACCTGTTGTGCTTCTGGGGTCCAGTTACTCCCTTCCTTCCTAAGCTTAACTTATCTCTGTACAAACCAGCCACAGGTAAAAGGTTTTAAAATATGTAATAATAAATAATTAAAACACAAGACAATACTACCACACCACAGTGCTATTCAAGAGTTCAGAGATCACACAGAAACTTAAAATAATTCCATAGTACAGTTCTGACATAACAGAAAAACACTTAGTCTAATCTTTATAGTCCTAGCTATTTCTACAAGAAAACATACTTCTAAAATAACTTACTTTCATAGAGCAAGGCAGTCTAAGTTGAATAGTCAGACAAAAATGCTTGACTTAGTTTTCCTTACAGCAAATGGCAATGTTGCCACATTGTTGAAACAGCATTTCTTTACATTTAAGACACAATCCTGTATTTTACATTTATACTTACAAATGCCAGAATTATGTATCAAATTCTATTTGACTAGGCTGTCAGCCTTCATCCTTCTCTACCAGTCTTCACAACAGCTCCTGTGAGAGTATGTTTATGACCACACATGATAGTATATATATATATGACTGTCACACAAGGTTACATGTCAATGGAGATGAATGGTTGTGATATAAACATTACTGACATGCTCACTGGAAAGGGCATTTAGCAAGGATGGTATATAGAATAGTGTGTACATGTTGTGAAGCTCTTCAAAATGACTTACTTGAATATGACTGGAATTTCAGCATACCTCACAAGCAATCATGGAGGCATAGCAACAGACACATGAACAACTGCTGCCAGAAGCAGGCACAATCAGTAACAATTTAAAAATATCAACAACATTAACCTGTGGCATTGCCAGAATAAGTTATTTCAGGTTATTATACATGTCCTGGAGGAACAGATGTGTAAAAGTATAATGATTGTCAGTATTCTATAAGGGGAATTTACCACCCCTTTTCTAAAAATAAACAGTCTTTGGAGGGGTTAAGTGGGACAGTGCTCAACTTGGAGTTGAATTCAGGAGTAATCCTGGTCATTTTAAAGGTTGGCATGACACATAAGCCAGAAGCCATACATGCAACATTTGAACCCCCACCACCAATTTTGTCAATGATGTCTGTATTTACTAGGTACAATACAGAAAAATGTATCATGCATGCATCTTATACAATGCCATGAAGTGAAGTCTACATTGTCAATTCCTAATAGGTATGCACACTAAAGAATAGTTCTGTATGGGTCACAAGATGTGTGCAAGCTCACTGTGCCACATGTAATACACTTGCGTAAAGCATCCCTGGCTGACATACGTACCAGCCATAAGTATAACAATACTTACAAGCAATGCACTATTATGAGTAGATGCCCTACACACACTTGTGTATTGCAGGATCTGCCACATTTAATAGTAATGGGTAAATTGTCTGAAACAGCTGCACTTCATGTTTGAATTAAGAACTGGTGTGTTATAATGAATGATATAAAAGTATCTCAGACTGTGCAATACATCAACTACTCATCAGTTTCAGATACTGTTGTACCATTTGTTATAACACACTGGTTGGGACTGTGGCATTTAAGTAGATGTGCCACTATAGTTCCCACTGCTGTAAGATAATACACCAAGGGCCAGTCCGTGGGCTGCATTCCATGTGCTCCAGAACTTAAAAATAAAAACTGTGGTCATTTTATGATGACAGATGTCTATATAGAGCATTGGTAGTTTTTTATTTTTGTATTTCACAGATGTGCTCAGAAAATGCACAGTTTAAGCTTGTGCTCAGCTTTGCAATATAAAATGCAGGGCATTGCTTACACAAAGCAATGTATACAATGCCTGGATATAACAGTTGTAATGCCCTCTGGACTTTATATTCTTACTGGCCACTTGTATACAATCAGATTGTAATATATTGACATTGACTGTTTGTGTCACATTTTGCCATTTTGCCATTAACACCCTTGTTGCAATGAGTAATCCCATCAAAATAATTGTTGAAACTTTTATCACATTTATAAACAATCCTTGGTTGAGCACTCGACTTCTCATATGGAGGTGTATCCATATTCATCAAGGATACCCATATCTCCAGGTTAGTAGAGCAGTATGATGCCCCAGAGATCATCCATGCGCAACTATTAGCAGGCAAAACCACATTTCAAGTTGTAGCCGGTTATAGATCGCCCACCATGTCCCCAGATGCTCACTCTGCATTCCTTGAGACATTGGAAAATATAAAGGTCCTACCCAACACCATAATCTTGGGTGATTTCAATTACCCTGGTATAGACTGGGTGAACTACCAATGTTACAACTCCTATGCTCAGCGATTCATAGAACATATAAATTCAAATGCCCTTGAACAACTAGTATGTTCCCCCACTAGAGGGGACAACATATTGGATTTAATCATCACAAATATGGGCACCCACTGTGCCACACCCGTTATCACTCCCTCCTTTGTCAGATCCGACCAGAAACTGAAAACCCTGGGCATCCTCACCCCTCCACCTCCCCCAGTCAAAAAAAACATAGTCAAAAAACTTTCCAAAGTAAACTTCAAACTACTTGCATCCGAAGTGGAAAGCTTCACTATTCTCTTGCAGAAGGATAATGATATCCAGGATGCGGAATACTACACCAAGGCACTCTATATGCATCTTCAGGATTGCATGGACCGTGCTATCCCAAATAAAACCAAGACTCCTTCCTCAAGCAAGAAGAAACCAGTCTGGTGGACCCCGGCCATAAGCAAACTTTACAATAAAAGGAGGAGACTTATACAAAAAAGGCCAAATCTCAAGTAGAAAAATCATCCCTGATCAGCATTAGTAAGAAATTGAGGGCCCTCATTAAGTCAACTAAAGCTAATTTTGAAAAGAAAGTTGCCAAGGATGCCAAGGATAACCATAAGGCCTTCTATGGCTACATCAAAAACCTAAATGGCAATGCTCGGGTCTGTTCTGAACTAGTACAAAATGGAACAAAATAGACTGACCCTTCCGACTTTGCCAACATCTTGGCTGACAGGTTCAGTGCAAATCCCCCCCCCTCCCCCTCACCACCTACAGGGCCTATTACCATTCCAGGGGATTGTGTAAGTCCAATTATTACTGATACATTGGTTAACAAGGCTCTATCTAAAGCTAAAAACACTGCCTCCACGGGACCAGATGGTGTCCCACGCTGGGTCATACGTGAGCTCCAAAAGGAATTAACCCTGCATCTTAACACCCTGTTCAGTCTCAGCCTCTCCACAGGATATGTGCCCAGGGAATGGCGCATGGCAACGGTGGTCCCGCTACACAAGGGTGGGGCCCCAACTGATCCTGGGAACTACCGACCAATAAGCCTGACCAGTCTGATCTGTAAGGCTATGGAGCGAATCATTATGGAACTCATAAATGGAGAGATTGGGAAACTCCAGTTGCTGGACCCCACACAGTTCGGCTTTGTCAAGGGCAGATCATGCCTCCTGAACCTGGTGGATTTCTTTATAGGTTCATAGGTTCATAGGTTCATACTAGGCTATCTGCCCTGGGGCAATTATAAGCCTAGCCCGATTCTGTATGGCTTACGCCACCCATTGATTTGAGTATACTGTGCCCTTTTTAAGGTTTAGTTTACTGTGCCTCTGTCTAATAGTGACACAGGAGTAATCCCTGGGACAAACCTACAATCTCCCATCCACCTATCGAGATTCTTCTTGAAGAGATTCAATGAGGTGCTCTGCCTCACATGAACTGGAATTCTATTCCAGAGCCTTTGGGTTATGAACCTGTCTCTCCAGCAAGTTCTATTTATTTCTGTGCTGAGGTTCAAGTCCCTCGAGCGTGTGGCTCTAAGGGATTTAGATTTACTGAGGTGGAGCATGTCCATCAATTCTGGATTTGACATACCTTTGTATGTCAGGCATAGATTGCCTCAAAGTAGGCGGTATGCAACTGAGTAGAGCTGGAGTTGTTTTAACCGAGCAGCATATGGCATCTGTTTGAGAACCTTGATCCTCTTGGTGAGATACTTTTGGGGTCTTTCTAATTGCTGCAGGTATCGGGTAAGGTACATCCCAAAAGGGGCATTGTATTCTATTATGGGCCTGATGAGGGATGAATAAAGGGGCATGATTACCTCTCTTGATCTAGATGTGAAACCCTTCCTGATGAGGTGGGCTATGTAGAATGTCTTTCTAACCACTTTGGCAATGTGGTTGTCAAAGGAGAGATTGCTATCAACTTGGGTCCCCAGGTCCCTAATAACTTTCTCTGTACTTAATGGGTTTCCGCCTATGTGGTAACTTGTGGGCACATTGTTTTTGCCAAAGGGTATGACTATACACTTTTTGGAATTTAGCTTTAAACCATGGCGCTGGCACCAGTTATCTGTCTCTGTGAGACCTTTTTGAAGGATGTTTGTGTCAGCTGGAGAGTCGATTATGGTGCCCAGTTAGCAGTCGTCTACGAACTTGGTGAGCCATAGTCCTCCCACATTTGCCTGTACCTCGGAAAAGTATATACCGAACAAGAGTGGTCCCAGGACAGAACCCTGTGGGATGCCACTTGCGACCGCTTTCGAGTCTGACATGGCTCCAGCAACTCTCACTCTGTGGGTTCTGTCTTTGAAACGGTTTGTGACCCATCTTGTGACATAGGGGCTTATATTTAAGCTGGATAGCTTATCTGTGATGCCCGAGTGGGGTATTGTGTCAAATGCCTTTGCAAGGTCCAGATAGGCTGTGTGGACTACCTTCCCTTCATCTATGGCTTTGGTGACTGTTTCGAAGAAGTCAACCAGGTTCAAAAGGCAGGATCTGCCCTTGACAAAGCCGAACTGGGTAGGATCTAGTGTCTGTAGGTCCCCAATGTCTTTATTTATGAGCTCCATGATGATCGTCTCCATAGCCTTGCAGACTAAGCTAGTCAGGCTTATGGGGCGATAGTTTCCAGGGTCCGTAGAGGCTCCACCTTTGTGGAGTGGGACCACTGTTGCTGTACGCCATTCTGTGGGCACATATCCTGTAGTGAGGCTGAGATTGTATAGCTGTTTTATTTGAGGGATTAGTTCCTCTTGGAGTTCATGACACCATCTGGTCCCATGGAAGCAGTGTTTTTTGCTTTGGAGAGGGCAGCCTTCACCTGAGCATCAGAGATGTTTGGGAGGCAGCCCTCTGCATAGATACTTGCTCTTTTTGGGGGAGGGTGGAGAAGTTTGCATTGAACCTGTCTGCCAGGATATTGGCGATGTCTGTGGGTTCAGTGTATTTTTTGTCGTTTAGAATCAACTCAGAACAAGTCTGGGAGTTGCATCCCGGGTTCCTAACATAACTGAAAAAAGCCTTATGATTGTCTTTGGTGTCCTGTGCAATTTTTCTCTCGAAGCTGGCCTTGGAAGATTTTATGAGGGATCGTAATTTTTTGCTAGTACAGATCAGAGATGCCTTCCCTATTAGGGATTTTGCTCTGTCATGTAGTAGCTTCCTCCTTCTGTTGTACAGTTTATTTATGGCAGGGGTCCACCAGACTGGATGCCTGCCTTTGGATGATTGGGTCTTGGTTTTGTTTGGGGTAGCATGATCCATGCATTCCTGGAGATGTCTGTAGAATGCGTTTATATAGGATTCTGCAGTTTGGGCCGTAGTTTCCACTGGCCCTGGGGCCTTGAAGGATTCCTGAGAAGTTTGCTTTTGAGAAGTTTTCACTGTGGTTTTCTGGGCTGGGTGGGGTCTGGATGTGGACATCCAGTGAAATTAATTTATGGTCTGATCTTACCAATGAGGGATATACTTCTGGTGTGGAGCATAGAGTCCCCATGTTGGTAATGATCAGGTCTAGTATGTTGTCCCCTCTTGTGGGAGTGGTGAATAGTTGTTCCATAGCATTTGAGTTTATAATTTCCAGGAACCTTTGGGCTGAGGTGCTGGGGCTTGAGTAGTGCTCCCAGTCAATGTTTGGGTAGTTGAAGTCGCCCAATATAATGGTGTTCGGCGAGATCTTTATGTTCTCCAATGTTTTCAGGAAAGCTGAGTGGGATTCCTGACTTTGAGAGGGTGGTCTGTAGATGCTATAAACTGAAAAGCAGTCTTGCCCACTGTTAGTTGCACATGGATGGTCTCCGATACTTTGTGCAATGCCACTAACCTGGAGGTGTGGATATCCTTGATAAATATGGAAACTCCCCCTCCTTTTGTGGTTCAGTCCGAGTTTTGGGGCCGAAAAGCATGATATGAGGTATAGCCTGGTAGTGCTGGGGTGCTCTCTCATTTAGAGAGTCTGTCTTTGAGACAGTTACTCAGGCTATAGATAAGGGAAAGGGGGTACACATGGCTTACCTTGACCTTGCTAAAGCATTTGACACCATTCCCCATTCGGGTATTATTGATAAGCTCACCAGCCTGGGCATAAACCCTTACGTCACAAGATGGATCGCAAACTGGCTCTCAGACAGATCCCATAAAGTAAGAGTAGTGGGATCTATGTTCGAATCCATACCAGTAACGAGTGGTGTGCCTCAGGGCTCTATCCTGGGGCCCCTCCTGTTTGGCATATACTTCTCAGAAGTACAGGCAAACACGGAAGGGCTGTGGCTGACTAAGTTTGTGGACGACTACAAATTGGGTGCTATAACAGAGTTTCCGGCCGACATGGAGATCCTCCAGAAGGGCCTAAATGAGACTGATGCATGGTGTCAAAGCCATGGTCTCAAGCTAAATGCAAAAAAATGTGTAGTAATCCCCTTTGGAAAAAACAGAGTACCATAAACTACAACATAGGAGGTAATCCCCTGAAATCTGAAGAAGAAATAAGGGATCTAGGGACCCAAGTAGATAGCCAGCTTTCCTTTGATAACCATGTTGCCAAAGTGGTTAGAAAATCCTTCTATGTGACCCATCTGATCATGAAAGGGTTCGCATCAAGATCTAAGGATGTAATGGTGCCCCTCTACTCTTCCCTCATCAGACCCATTAATGAGTACAATGCACCAATTGGAATGTACTTGGCTAGACATCTCCAGCAGCTGGAGAGAGCACAGAGAATTGGCAATTAATTTCTAATGATGAGATATTTATAGGTTCATAGGTTCAGAGGTACCTAACCAAGAGAATTACTGGCCTCAAACAGTTGCCTTATGCAGCACGATTGAAAAAGCTAAGACTGTTATCTGTTGCATACCGCTTTCTCAGAGGCGATCTCTGTCTAACGTACAGAGCCATGTCCAACCCAGAATTGTTGAACATGCTCCATATTAGCAAAACCAAATCTACTCGAGCTACACGCTCTAGGGATATAAACCTCAGCACAACAATGAATAGAACATGCTGGAGGGATAGATTCCCTTCGCAGAGACTTCCCTTACTATGGAACAGGGTCCCGATCTACATAAGACAGAGCCCCTCACTATCACTCTTTAAGAGTAACCTTAATGAGTGGATGGGTAACAGAAAGTTAACACCGGGGATCACACCAACAGCACTACTAGATAAGGGCCAAGGGTACTAGCTGCTAGTACAAGGGTCTAGGGAACTACTAAAGGGGCGGTGAATACCGCACAACATGGCTGGGCTAATATATGTCTTTGAGCAGATAGCTCAGTACCTACCTATGAACCTATGAACCTATAAATATCTCATCATTAGAAATTAATTGCCAATTCTCAGTTATGATGCTGGCAATCTGATGACTATCTGTAATAAAGTTGGTAACAAAGGAGTGCCCAAAGTTCACATTACCTTGTTTATTGTCATAGTTACTTACAATGTTCTTTCATTCTTAGAGCCATTTACACATTCACCATTACTACTAGATGGTATTGAAGTATTTGCCATAACATTGTTAAAACTAAGCAAGGGAATATGTACACCAGATTACCTTTTATGAATAACTTTGTTCATAATAGTTTGCACCATAATAATAGGGTGACCCCTATTATAAACATATCACACAATGCATGCCAATCATCAATGAAATCATCAAATTTAAATACTGTTCTAGCAGCCCTTACCATCTGGCTTATGACACAGTGTGTTTTTGTGGGTAAGGGTGATTACTGCTATAATGCAGAAGGGTACCGGAATATGTGGGCTTCCTGTAAATTCTTGATGTATAAGTTTGATTTATATGGTCCATTGATAGTGTAACATCAATGTAATTGATAGAAGTATAGCCAAACGTGTGGGTACACTTCAGAAATGAGGTAGCTCCATTGATGTATTGGATGAATGCATCAAGGCTATCAACAGGACCTGTCCAACCAATAAAAATATCATCCAGAAAAGCACATGTATTTTTCTCTTTGATAAATTCACAGTTGAACAAAAATCTACTTTCCAACACATCCATGATAATATTGGTGAACTGTGGAATACAAGGTGCCCCCATTGCTATAACAGACTGTTGCTCAAAATATTTTAATTCGAAAAATATGAAGTTGTTATTGAGGACAAGTTCAATTAATGTATTCATAACATTGACTTTGTCTTGCTCCAAATCCAAATTGTAAGTAAGTTAGTCAGAAAACCACTATTGACCAATATCATGGGGATACAGCTAAGAATGTCTTTTACATCAGTAGTTATAAAGACCAAGTCGATAAGTCCATCCAAGGCTTGGCACTTAGTTAAAAAGTCCCAAGAGTCCCTACAGAGTTGTGGGATATCCATGATGAGTGCCTTTAGTTGTAGGTCAATATATCTGGCTATACAACTGGCCTTAGAGTAACCAGTGTCTATGATAGGTCTAAGTGGTAAATCATAGAAACTTTTGTGAATTTTAGGCACACCAAATATTGTTGGTAATTTAGGAGTTTCAGTGAGCATAAAGTTATTCTCCTGGGGTGTTATTTGACCTTACATCAACATATCATACAGACAGAAAGTTACTCTGATAAGAAATATTAACTTCATTGAGAGAGGCTTTGAGATAAATGTCTTCATAAAGGATATTAAACATATGCTGCTCATAATCAAACCCATTCATGATGACCAAGCGTTCCCTTTGTCTGGTTGCATGATTCTTAATTGTTGTGCAGTCTTAAGATCGTGCAATAAAGCTCACAAAATTGCTGAAAAGTGTCTAAAGTAGGGTGTAGATCTGGATTAAATACACTAGGAATATGTAGAGCATTATTACGTTCATCATTATTATCATTGCTAAAAATAAAGCTCAAGTTTAACTTCCTGGTGAACATTTTAAGTTCACTAATAACTTTAGTACATCCACACATCTTGAAGGTATGAATGTGTACCCCTTACAAAACAAATCACCATGTTCTTGGGTGATGTTAAAATTGCAGAAATTATACATTTTGATGTTATTAGATGTATTAGAAATTATTTTAGAAGTACCTGTACCATTTATAACTGGTGTCACCACTGTCCATTCCTTTTCCCCTTGTAAGATGTCTTTCGCTGATATGTTCTGGATTCCTGGGAAGGAATGTTGTATGGGCTGTAGTTGTTGACTCACTTGTTCCTCAGGTGTTTGGATCTCCAAGGTCGATGATACTCCAGAGTGTATACTTTTTCCCCTGGTCATCATCATCAGCATTATTATTATCTGCCCTTGTGTCCTGAGGTACTGCATTCTGCTGATACTTACATTGCTGGCCTTTTGGAGGGTTGGAGTAGGCTGTGCCATTAAGATAATCAGTTTGGGATCATTCAGTCTTCTGGGTTTTCCATTGTAGTATATTGTTTCAGATTTTGTCTATATCTGTAAACATGGTCTGATAATTTAACTGAAAAAGATTGAACAGGACATCTGAGTAATACTTATATTGAGTAATTTAATTTCTAAATACAAAGTGTCCATTTCTTTGCTATTACATTTGACCAGCAACTCCATTAGTTCGCAACCATGTCTGTTGAACATGGCTAGTAATTCTTGATGCAGCAATGAGTGCTGGACAAATCCAGAAGGGAGTTTCCAACACCTCAGACATTTCAGAACTTGTTGGAGATTTATACATTCCTTAAAGTAACTATTTTCATGTTGCAGTTTATGGTACCTTTGTAACTTATCATAAAAGGTACCAAGTTGTTGATCAATAGAAACCACTTGCTCCAAATTAGGAGAATATGCCATTGATTTATTTAACCAGTTGCCAAGTTTAACTGGTTGGTGGGTGTTGGAAAATGGATGGTTAATAACTGGATTTTGTGCCATATTGGTCAGATTTAGTTGCTAGAATTGCTGCTGTCTGGGTGAGAAAAAAATCACTTAAATGAGAGTTAAAATCCAAAGTAACGCCAGAAAGGCTATGCACATCATCATGGATGGCTGTATTAATTTTGGGCATTTGATGAGTAAGCTGCTGAATCAAGAGTGTAAAATTATGCAGGGAGTCATATATAGCATGGAATTCAAGCTGTACATTCACAGGTTCAAAACCAACTTGTCCACCTGTTGCCATGGTGTAAAACATAAGCTAAAACACCACAAATGACTCAAACTGGGAAAGAAAATCACCAGGCAACAAGAACTACAACTAATAATCAATTTAATAATCCACAATAAAAAGATGAGCACTTTTGTCAAGGTTCTACTTGAAAATGATCAGGAAAGGCATTTGCTTTACATGGTAGGGAACCTTATTCCATAGAATTGGTAGTGTCTGTGACATGTTTCTATCTCTCCTACATGATTTAGTATGCCAGAGGCTAGGTTATCATCTTTTAATGAGTGACCCTAGTAAAGTTTACTTTCCTAATAGGTGATGTTTCCATCATGGCTGGATTGGAGACTGCCCTGCAGGCCAGACACACATCAGCCCTTAGTAGTGTGTAGGGAACAGAATACCATGATATTGGTTTCAATCTTTCCACATATGACTTCTCTAGTGGACTGCATATCTTCCTTGTGCAAAATCTCTGGTGTTGCTCCAACTGTAGCATATGTGTGGTGAGTCACATGCAAAAGTGTGCACTATTCTAAATTGTTGTGATAAGAGCCAAATACGATGGAATTATAATGTCCCTTGAGCTGGATGCCATGCCCATACTTATGAGTTGTGCCACATAGAAGGGATTTGTCAACACTGTGGACACATTGGTCAAACTTACAATTACCATCTACCTGAGTACCCAGATCATGTACAAGTGGGTATACTCATTGGGGTGAGATGTCTACATTGTAATTAGGTTGAATATTAGCTTTAAAAAATAAATGAATTATACTTCTTTAAATATTTTGTGTATCGCCATGACTCTGGCACCATTAATTTGTGTGTGTTAATACTTTCTGCAGTATATCAGTACCGTTACTGGATTCAAGGATTGTCCACAATTTGCAGTCATCCACAAAGTTGGTTGCACAAAGGCTGTCTAAGTTTGTCTTGACTTCTGTGAATTAAATACCAAACAGGAAAAGGCCTAGTGCAGAACCCTGCGGTAAAGCACTGCTCACTGGCCTTTTGCTAGAGGTGAATTCAAACACTTAAATGGTATGTGTCCTGCTGGTGATCCATTAGTTAACCCACTTGGTGACATAGTGGTTTATGGCCAGCTGAGGGTTTTTCCTGTAATACCTGAGTGTGGAATTACATAAAATGCCTTGGCCAGGCCAGGTTATTTGGGATGCATAGTCTATCCTTCATCCTTGGCCTTGGTGACTTTCTCAAAGAAGTCTGCCAGATCTAACAGACATGATTTAGCCTTAACAATCAAAAATAGGTTGTGTACACAGACAGTAGATTACCTATGTTCTTGTTGATAAGGTTCATGGTGATTCTTTCCATTGGCTTTCAGATGAAGCTAGTCAGGCTTATGGGTCTATAATTCCCGGCGTCATGTGATGGTCCTCCCTTGATTAGGCAGATGACTGTTTCTGTCCACCATTCTTCCAGAAAATAGTCTCTCTGAGGGATGTGATTAAGTAGGGATACAACTGTGTCGGCAAAGCAGTGTTTTAATTTATTGATAAGACAACCTGAGATGTTGTCAGGGTTCAGTAATAAGTGTACAGATGAACTGCTTCCTTAAGAAAATATGCTGAGTAATGTTTGCATGAATACTTTGGGTGATGAGCACTGAGGAGACGGGGTGAAGTTTTGTCCACATCTGTCAGCTAGCAGGTTGTCTATTGCTTCTGGTTGAGTATTGGTGGTGCCATCCACAACCATCTGTGCTTATAGCTGTGTATTCTCCATCAGATTTTGTGCTTACTTAAAAAAAAAAAAGATTTGTGAGAACACCTCCAAGTACAGCCTTGGTTATGCATCAGATGCCATACAGTGGAACTGTTAATACATTCATACAACTCTACATATTTCACATTATTACAACACTTGCACATCATACACCTATATGTTTATCATTGCAAGTGTGTGTGTGTGTGTGTGTGTGTGTGTGTGTGTGTGTGTGTGTGAGGGGTCTGATACCATATATGGGCACTGTACAAATGAGGTGAATGTGGTTCTTGCAGAACAGTTAATGACACAAATGCTGACAGTCACACAATGCTGCTGGCCAACACCTGAATTGATCCTTTTGAATAGCAACAGAACTGGGCATACAAGGAATTCAACACAGTTACAAGTGAATCTGAACTGGTTATATGTTTGTGTATATGTCAGAATTACAATAGGTAGATGAAACAAATCATATGTGCTTAGATAATTAGTACAAAGAAATACTGTTGTATGTCAAATGATGACAGATATAGACGTCCACACATGTGACATACTGCAAGTGTCACTCTGATGGCTGAAAGAGAAATGTGTAGAATGTTAATATACTCACCTAAAAGAACATATGCCTTAAGGCAAAAATATACATAGCATCATCCCATGTCAACAGTCCTCAGGAGGAATATTACTACAGCTGTTATTGAAGGAACATGTAATTAAATGGCAGCAGTGGCCATCAATACATTACCTCAAATCACAGATTGGAATACACTGCGGTAGGACTGCTGTACATCCACACCACATGTGGATGATGACAACATTGACAAGTGCAATCTTCAGAGGTTCAAAAAAAAATCAAAAAAATCACTTCTACTGTATTACCTTTGCGACCAATATCAGCTTTGAGTGTCTATGCTCTTTTGGGTGCTCTCTCTCTCTCGCTATATATATATATATATATATATATATATATATATATATAGATTCACTTCATAACACTGAAATATCAAAACACTGAAACTCAAAACACTGAAACCAAGTTGAACTGATGATAGAAGTTCTGAGATGCTCATTGCAGTAGATGGGCAACATAGAGAAGGAAAACAAGTGAAAATGGTGGTAGCCACACTAAGTCTCTCATATATATATATATATATATATATATATATATATATATATATATATATATATATATATATATACATATATGGATCCATATATGGATTCACTTCATAACACTGAAAGCTCAAAACACTGAAAATGAGAAAACCTCAAAATATAGAAGACCAAAACACTGAAACTTCAAAACACTGAAAATTCAAAACACTGAAACTCAAAACACTGAAAACACATCATACATATATTGAGTTTAAAC
This sequence comes from Protopterus annectens, assembly GCF_019279795.1. NCBI lineage: Eukaryota > Metazoa > Chordata > Ceratodontiformes > Protopteridae > Protopterus > Protopterus annectens. Next base: position 25,009,594 of record NC_056734.1, on the reverse strand, counting down.
AACATAAATCATAGCACTTTCCACCAAGTGAAAGCAGGGGGGAAAGCCCCCCTGCACCCCCCATGTGGGTGGCTGCACCCCCCCACACCACCTGCTACTTATATATATCATCAAGATTGCACTTCACTACACTAAGTGCAATCTTGAAGAGGATATATCTGTCCCCCCCCGCTTAAACTTGTGGAAAGTGCTATGATTTATGTTTGATTTGTGTTTTCAGTGTCTTCAGTTTCAGAGTTTTGAATTTTCAGTGTTTTGGTCTTCTATATTCTGAAGTTTTTTTCATTTTCAGTGTTTGAGCTTTCAGTGTTATGAATTGAATCCATATATATATATATATATATATATATATATATATATGTATATGGTTTACTATCATAAATTCGAAAGTAAAAATAAATAATGTCTTTATTTTCGAATTTATGCATCAAAAATGAACATTTTCGAATAATAGTAAACTCGAAAACAAGGGTGTATTGTCGAAAATGTCGCTTGCGACATTTACGGCGATACACAGCATGCCCACCCTTCCCATAATCACCTACCTACCTAACCGAACACACAGTTATGCAGGGGCACCTGCACCCCATGGGGTTGTGCCCCACACCCCTAACTTAATATTCCAACTCCGAGATCGCACTACAGTGAGGAAAGGGATGCATTTCCCTAACCGCACTGTACCACGATCCCCTCCCATGACTGAAAGTTAGAATTGCGAATGCACAGTTCATTCGCAATGCAAACCTTCGCTCATGTCACCTGCCGTAATGTGAACCTAGTATATATACATCTGATGTTCAAATATATTCATATATATATATACGTCGACATAATGATATATACATATACATACATATATATATATATATACATATATATATATATATATGGGTCTACTACAGTTGATTGAAAAACTCACTTGACTGAAAATGAAATTACTAGGACCACTTCACTGAATACTCATTTCTTTGAAACTCATTTCATTGAAAGTCATAAATGGCCTTTTCCCCACTGTAGTGTGACCCTGGAGTTAGTATATAAAGTAAGGGGGTGTGGGGATAACAGCCCCCCCACAATGGGAGGTGTGGGGGGCATAGCCCCCTACATATTATAAACATTTTAAACTATACACAGTGGTACTTACAAGTGCAATAAATAACTGTTTCCAAAAGAGAATATATAACCAAGATATGTTTGGGGGTCTTCAACCCCCACCCCCCCTTATTTTATATACTAACTCCAGGGTCGCACACAGTGGGGAAAAGGCCATTTATGACTTTCAACAAAATGAGTTTTAGTCAAGTGAGTTTTCAGTGAAGTGAGCTTTCAGTGAGGTGGTCCTAATAATTTCATTTTCAATCAATGAGTTTTCAATCAATCATAGTGGACCCACACATATATATATATATATATATATATATATATATATATATATATATGAGAGACTGAGTGTGGATACCACCATTTTCACTTCTTTTCCTTTTCTATGTTGCCCTTCTACTGCAATAAGCATCTCAGAACATCTATCATCAGTTCAACTTCTTCACTGACTTACAAATACCTGCAGCATACTTTGCATATATTTGCATTTTTTTTTTTGCTCCACACTAGTATGCTTGCATTCAGAACTCTGCATCTTCCTGCGTAGCTTATTTATCACACTTATTAATTTTTCTGAGCGCCCTAACTTTGGTGCCCTACTTATTCTGTTTGCCTCAGTTTGTAATATCTGAGTGATTGTCTTCTCAACAATTTCTTCTTTTAATAATTTGTATTAACTGCCTATATATTTTGTATGTACTTGGAGCTTTTCTCCACATAATTGTATTAACTATCAACTTATTTTGCATGTATTTGGTGCTTTTCTCCACATAATTGTATTAACTGCCAATATATTTTGTGTGTACTTGGAGCTTTCCTCCCCGGGCCTCCATTGAAAAAGGGCTCACAATGGCCCAGTGGACTTCCTCGGTTAGCAAACTACAAATAAATAAAAATTCTATGCTAATACATATTTTTTAAGCCTTTGTGTACTGATTTTTTCTTCAGAGGTTTCTAGTATTAGTTCACCCTTCAACCTGACACATTTTATAGTAAACTAAAGGGGCAGAAAGCTTGCACAGCTATTACCCTGTCAATATTCTGAAACCTTTGAAAGAAGTGCAAACTTCTGTAGTTATCTTAATTGTGAAAACTGTTAGAACTGGAAGAGAAAGAACATTGATATCTGCCTCTGTAATACAGACAGATGACACTCTATCTTAATTCACAGGGATAAGAAATAAGAGAGTTTCTTTTAACAAACAATGAAGTGTTTTTGGAACTGCCTGGCAGAACAGACCTGATTCAACACCATATCGAAGTTCCTGGAGAAAAGATGAAATTAAATCTTTACAGAATGCATAATCACTAAGAAGGACTGTGTAAGAGGAAGTAAAGATTAATCCTTTAAGTGCATTGGCCATGTTCTGAAGAAAGTATAAGAAATAAACCTTTAAAGTGGGCATAATCTCATTACCATATAAAATATCATATTATACTGTTTTATATGTAAAATATATACTGCATTTATGCATTATTTTCCTGATAAGGATGTACCCCTGATTGTTTTCCATCTTGCCCTGGCATCATGAATAATTGAATTCACAATGCCTAGCTACCTAAATTAAAGTATGCGCTTCTGTGTACCTATGCAATATGTATCAGTAGCAGTTTCTTATTCCTAGAAAGACAAGTTGTCTGCAGGTCTTGCATGTTCAACAACTTACTTTGAAATTTAACATGGTGATGATCAAGTAGTAAATCGGCATATAAGAATCCAATCTTCTAAAGAAGTGCTCTTAGTTTTTTTACCCACCCATCATGCTTTGCACAGAGGGATTAAACTGATCAGTCACAGCATGAAGTTATGGGAAAGAGTAGTGGAAGCTAGGTTAAGAAGGGATGTGATGATTGGTGATCAGCAGTATGGTTTCATGCCGAGAAAGAGCACTACAGATGTGATGTTTGCTCTGAGAGTGTTGATGGAGAAGTACAGAGAAGGTCAGAAGGAGTTGCATTGTGTTTTTGCAGACTTAGAGAAAGCATATGACAGGGTGCTTAGAGAGGAGTTGTAGTATTGTATGAGGACGTCGGGAGTGGCAGAGAAGTATGTAAGAGTGGTACAGGATATGTATGAGGGTAGTGTGACAGCGGTGAGGTCTGCGGTGGGAGTGACAGATGCATTTAAGGTGGAGGTGGTATTACATCAAAGATCAGCTCTGAGCCCTTTCTTATTTGCAATGGTGATGGACAGGTTGACAGACGAGATCAGACAAGAGTCCCTGGACTATGATGTTTGCAGATGACATTGTGATCTGTAGTGAGAGTAGGGAACAGGTGGAGGAGACCCTGGAGAGATGGAGATATGCTCTAGAGAGAAGAGGAATGAAGGTCAGCAGGACTAGGACAGAATATGTGTGTGTGAATGAGAGGGAGGATGGAGGAATGATTAGGATGCAAGGAGTAGAGGTGGTGAAGGTGGATGAGTTTAAATACTTGGGATCAATAGTTCAGAGTAATGGTGAGTGTGGAAGAGAGGTGAAGAAGAGAGTACAGGCAAGATGGATTGGGTGGAGTAGAGTGTCAGGAGTGATTTGTGACAGACAAGTACCAGTAAGAGTGAAAGGGAAGGTCTACAAGTGGGTAGTGAGACCAGCTATGTTATATGGGTTGGAGACAGTGACATTGACAAAAAGGCAGGAGTTAGAGCTGGATGAGACAGAGTTAAAGATGTTAAGATTTGCACTGGGTGTGACAAGGGTGGACAGGATTAGGAAAAAGTATATTAGAGGGTCAGCCCAGGTTGGAAGGTATGGAAACAAAGATAGAGAGGCAAGATTACATTGGTTTGGACATGTGCTGCGGAGAGATTCTGTGTATATTGGGAAAAAGATGCTAAGGATGAAGCTACCAGGTAAAAGAAAAAGAGGAAGGCCTAAGATAAGGTTTATGGATGTGGTGAAAGAGGACATGCAGGTGGTTGGTGTGACAGAGCAAGATGCAGAGGACAGGAAGAAATGGAAACAGATGATCCGCTATGGCGATCCCTAACAGGAACAGCCTAAAGAAGATGATGATGATCATGCTTTGCAGTTGTATGTAAATCAATGCCAGATATCTATATGACATAATTTAGTCGATGTTGTTATAGGAAAAAACTTGAATAGTGAAACATACAGATCAGCACACATAGACACACACATAGACACACAAACACACGCGCGCGCGCGTGCACTATAATCATTTTTACAAAATCACTTATAATTTTAATAGGAGGATTATGACTAAAATAAAGTTCTTTGCAAGACAAGGATATTTCAAAATATAAGCAATGTGCTTTAAGATGAGATAACAGAGGAGAAAAATATGAGTGAACTGCCCCATGCATACCTCTCAACCTCTTACAGCAAAAAATCTGGACAAAGCCTAAAATGATGGGGGGACAAATAGAGACAGAATTTAAATATTGCTTTTACAAACTTAGAAAGTTGCTTGAATAATAGGTTTTGCATTAGCATGAATTTTCTGAAGGATGTGGAGTCTTAAACTCAAATGTTTGTCATTATTTAATAACTTCAATCCTCAGCTATTTGCCAGAAATGTACAGATTTTAGGAGGAACACACCAAAAATATGAGGCAAAAATGTGGACATTCTGCAAAAATCTGTACAACTGAGAGTTATGGCCCCATAGCATACACATTAAACCCTGATGGCACAGCCAGATTCTGCAATTGTTTTAGGAAGCTGAAAAGCATTTTAAAATATGACAAAAATCCAAGGGGTAAATAAACAAAAACAGAAGTTGGGAATGCATGTTTTTGACTATGCCAAATTTCACAAAGGGTAACTGGCAGATCCCCTTAACATCTGACTTCAGGGAGAAAATAGCTTTTCAACCAAGTAGGAATGATTCCTATTTATTACCCTTCCCTTCCATTTGGATTGCAAGATGCTCTTGCAACATTTCAACAGTTCATGGATTGAGTCCTGAATCCTCATAGTAAGTATGCTGCTGCTTACCTCAATGAGGTTATAATATGCCTTCAGGACTGTGACTTACATGTGGACAAGTTGCCTGCCATGTTAGATGCACGAAAACATGCTGTGCTAACTGTTAACTCCCCCAAAGCAAGTTTGGTACAACTGACTGGGTGTATCTTAGGGAGATGTATTATCAGACCCCCAAAAATAAAATTAGATGCTCTGAAGAGCTAGTTGATCTGTAACACTGAAAAGTAAGTAATGACATTCCAGGGATTAGCTGGGTATTACTCCATCAAACAGTTCAAGAAAGGGATCAGCCATTTAACCAGCTGCAATAACACAGGTACCAGACATAATGCAGCTTCTGAGTTTAGAACTACGGACTTTATCTAAGAATTTAGTAACTCTCTTCATCTCTACCCTACCAACTGTAGCAATCCTGAAAACTGCTCCTACATGCCTTACCCCACACTCCTCTATATCACTTTAAAAATATCACAATTAAGATATACTTCCTCTGCCTGGGCAAATACAAATAGATAGCCCTACAAACACATACATTCCTGCTTCATGTACTACTGTAGGAAGTACATCAGCATACCTCTTCAGCTCATATACAATCTATGCATAATTCTATAAATAATGCAAAATATTTCATTTTTCTTTTCAATTTGTTAGATAGGTAATTGGGCTATTCACTGACACTTTTCAGGCATGACCTGGCGACATGATACAAGACACAAACAAAACCATTATACACAGACTAAAGAATATATAGAGCTGTACAAGGACCAGTAACAAAGGACAGACAATACATTTGTATATTATTTACATTTATAAATGCAAGTGATATTATTTGCAGTATGTACAACTAAGGGTGGCATTCCTAACTATTATGTCTAACAAATAGAAAACAGCCAGATTGACACCATTACCCAAAGAACCAAATCCATCAAAGACTTACACTACCTTTCAATATCCATATTCCACTCATTACAGAAAATTCTAGAAATTCTTACCTATATACAGCTTCCACAATGCACTAGACAATACTATCCCATTCTGCTCCAAATAGCACAGTTTCTAGCTTGTTTATAACACATCTTCCTTTTAGACTCTTACAGATGAAATTTTGCTAGCCATGGATAAAGGAATAACAGGGACCGTATTCATTCATTCATTCAAAAAACAAATAAACAAAAAAAAAAAAAACAGAAGCAGGGAACAGAAAAAAAATAAAGGAAAAACTACTTTGTGCCAGTGGAAAATAAAATAGAAGCAGGTAAGCCATATCATTAACCAAATCAGACCATTCAGCCTTTCAGATCACTTCCTTCTCATAGACCACTTACTAGAAAAAGGGATTAGCACAGATGCTTCCATGGTCCCAAACCTATTTTTCTATCCATAACTTTGCTGTCATGTTTAGGTTAACTATTTAACTTTCAACATCTGCTCCACCCCAAAAGAGGAATTTCTCAAAGGATAATATTTGACATTTTGTAAGTTTCTAACTGCTTGACAAGCTACCCTACAACTTTCTACATCTTCCTCTCTTACTCTACACTGATGGCATGCTTCTGTTCCATTCCCAGTAGTGTAGATAGGGTGGGGGTGAGAGGTGTAAATACCATGTGGTCAAAGTGTTGGGGGCATGATCCACTGATCCTGATCTCTCTTTAACTAAACTAAAACTCAACTCTGTAGCAATCCATGCAGCAAGGTATTAAGTGCAGCAACTCTTTGCTACATTTGTAGCAAGTGGTTTGGTACAGTTTAAAAATATTTTTTTCTGTTTTAAATTAAGACATTAGCTCCATGCAAGCAGGGTATAACAGTTTAAAAGAAACAATTTTATTTATTTATTCATTTAATAAAATAATTTGAAGGCAGGATGGAGGCAGGGCACAGAAATGGGACTTGAATGGCTAGGGTTGGATGGAGGGGGAGCATTTTGTGCTTCTGCCCACCTGGTCAGTGTGTCAGTAGAAGGGAATGATTCATTTTATTGCAAAGCTGGGGAATAGATTTACGAGTAGAGTGGAGGGGTGGGGTGCTGGTTTATAGTGCTAGCTCAGTGTGCTGGTTGAATCAGCTATGCTTCTGCCCATTCCTTTTCCTCTCTTCAATTACTGCAGTATGAACTTCGAGCATATGTTATATTCCTTTTTCATTGTTTTATTAAAAAAATTGTTAATCTGTTCCAAATCCAGAACTATGCTCCTTTGGCAGCAGCATGATACACTGCAAAACCACTAGCTCATTACAGATGTGTAATGGCAATAATATTGTAATTGAAAATATCAGTTATTTCAGATATCTGAGAGTCGGGTTAGTTCTCGCTCTCTCATGTTCTATTTCCAGCTGGAAAACATATGGAAAAAGATAACTCACTCTCACGTCAGTCGCCCTGTTAGACAGGGGTCCAGGGAAGTAAATAGTGTGGGAAGAAATAGCCAGGGAATTGTTATGGTTAGGCTTGTATAGGCCCTAGAGCTGATAGCCTAGTACCAACCTATGAACCTATGAACCTATGAACCTATTCTGGTCCAAAAGACTCTTCCCCTTTACTGTTTTTTTCCAGTAGAACACTGACAGACAAAGGCATCACACTATCTCAGCTGTAATGGACTACAACTAATACCTGCAGCATTTGATAATAATGCCAAAATCATTCAAATGATTGTCCAATAATATATGTTGGCTCACCCTTCTCCCCAAAATCATGAACACCACTGCAAGACCCTTGGAAAGAAGCAGATGGCTGCCAGTTAAAGATCTAATCTCATGCTCTGATTACAGCTGTTAAAACTACTAAATGATGAAACACTGTCCCATTTAGCTGTAAAGCTCATAAGACAGACTCCTCCTATATGCTATGAAATCACAACCTCTCTGTATCCCTTAACTAAGCCACCAGATCTAAGCTTCATTGTATTGACAACTGTAGACTAAAAACCCTGAAAATCTGTCTTACCCACTTTAGAATGTATTTCCCCATATCACAAATTCAGATTTCAGTTAAAGATACGTCTACAGAAACAAGCACACTGAAACTGCCCTCTGAAAGGGCAGAACAACTAATCTTCACCACTTTCTGTTGATGTCTATGTATATGCCTCTCATCTTCATCTTTCTTCCAGTTTATCTTATAAAATTGTATTGCAGATCATTAAATAATTTCATGCTCTGAATATATTATATGGAAAGCCATTGCTATTTTTGTTCTATGTTTATTTCTGTTTTATTCTGATATTCTTATCTACAGGGCTTACCTTTCTAGGCTTAAACTGAAATTGTTCAGTTGTGATCATCATGCTATCCTGGTTTACTGATCTGGAAAAAAATAAATAAAATAATCCTGAGTATATTCCAGTTACACTGCAATTCATTTAAGCAACAAGGTACATCTCAAAAATATCAAATCAGGTTTAGTAAATGGAGTTACTCATTTTAAATTTGGAGTACTAAGCAAGCAGGGGTATTTTGCAAACATTAGAAAAAGGTAACAATGAATTTACAAGTGAAAAAATAAAATTCCATACCACACTATGGTTTCAAGGCTGCATGGTCACCAGTACCCCAACACCAATCTACTCCATTTGTGAATTAAAAAAAAAACTCCCCATGCTTATTTAAGATTTCACTCTATAAGCAGCATTGCAACAAAAATGTATCCATAAGCAGTTAATGCATCGTCTTATCCAAAATAATTTCCTGTCTAACTCCCAGCATGGTTTTAGGCCTCATCACTCCACCACTACAGCCCTGCTTGCTTTCTCTAATACTATAAATCATAACCGTAATAATACCAAACTATCCTCAGCCCTCTTCTTAGACCTATCCAAGGCATTTGATATGGTCGATCACCACCTACTAATCCAGACCGTAAAAACTGCCTACTTAGACATGACTGCTCTCCATTAGTTCCAATCTTATTTGAATGGCAGGCAGCAGGCAGTACTATGGCAGAATGAACTATCTGCCCTCTTACTTAATTTTCTGGGAGTTCCCCAGGGATCCATACTGGGACCCCTTTTGTTTTCTATATTCATTAATGATCTCCATACTGTCATACTAAATGCAACTTATATCGAGTATGCAGTTGACTCCACTCTGATATGTTCAGCTTCATCTCAGTCAGATCTGTGCTCAGAATCTCAGTTAACTTTTAACACAGTTGAAAAATGGCTTTCTGACCATTGTCTAATCTTAAACCCTAATAAAACTAAGCTGTTACTTTTTACCCCCACCCATAGGTCTAACCCCCCATCATTTTCTATATACTCTAACAATGGCACCACAATCTCTCCTGACATCCATACAAAACTATTAGGAGTTAATATTGACAATAACATTAAATTCAAAATACACATTAACAACACACATTGAAATCATTAATAAAAAACTACGGTCACTTTAGAAAATCAAGTCTTTCCTTACAGCAGCCGCTCAACCTGCCATTGCCCACTCTCATTTACTTTCAACCTTACTATATGTTTCCCCTGCACTGACTAACCTAGGTAAAACACAACTCAGTAAATTATCAGTTTGCTACAATCACATTGCCAGATTTGCCACTGGCATGCCTTACAAGACACATCACTGTACCAATCTAAGATCTCTTGGGTGGCGGGAATTACCTTCCCTAATCTAGCTCAGCCAGTTGATATTTGCCTACAAAGTTTTACACCAACCAGAAAGAAACCCAGCACTGAAACCCATAATCTACCCCTACAGCAATCTGAATACACTTTGATCTTCAAATAAACTACTTGTCCAAACTAACAAAGCTAATAGCGCAGCTGGTGCCTCTCTGTTTACTAACCATGCAGGTAAAATTTGGAACTCCCTTCCAGCAAATATTACCCTAAAACCCTCCATAAGACAATTCAAGCATAGTCTAAAACTATACCTTAAATCACACTGGACTTGCTCATGTTCTAAACCTAACTAATACATTAATTTATTGTAAAGGAATTAATCCAGTGTTTCTCAAGCACCTTTGAGACTTATAGACCTCAGTTTATGTAAAACTGTTGATTACTAATGTATGTTTTGCTATTCTGAAATACTTTGTAAATATTATTTTTGTGCCTTATTTTTGTATACCTATTCTATGTTTTATGTAGTAAATTATGTATTTCTTTGTACCTTGGAGCTTTTCTCCTGGGTCCCCGCTGAAAATGGACATATATCCAGTCAGACTATCCCAGTCAACAAATGTAAAATAAATAAAATAAAACAAATAAATTGCCTTCCTACAGCAGAGATGCCCATAACTGAACTATCCTGAAATGTTTACAACATATTTTTCCCAAACTATGCCTCAATGAAATTAATATCTTGCAAGTCATAATACGGAAAAAAAATATGAAAAACTGCAGATATATTAAAAAGAAATGTTGTGTTACCAAAGAATACCAGCCAAATATGATACAACCAGAATAGACACCAAATGCAAGAACAAGAGGTGAATGCGGTTAGGAAAATTACAATTTAGTAAGCACTTTCATCCTGTCTAACAATTTGCTAAGCACTTTCATCTTGAATGCAAACAAACTTCATCAGAGAAGATTGAAGCACTTAGTAAATTGTTAATTTCCTTGCAACACTTGACTCTTTTGCTTGTTTTTGGTAAGTTTTTCTTTACATTGATATTATTTTTAGAATTCCAAAGATCCATCCTCATGTTCTCATAATATTGAACAGCATAAAAATCATATGTTTGTGGCAGGAAAATAAAACTTTTTTGATTGATTGTAGGATCTTAATTTTATAAGTAGTTACTACATGCTGTCCAGGAGATGACTGAGGAATTTATTCCACTTTTCCACTTTGCACTGAGTACACCATAGAAATGAATGTTGACAGAATCAAACCTTTGACTAAAACAAAAACCTTACTTATAGCTGATAGCCTTTATCCTCTTCAATAACTACTTGACATTTTATTAGCCCACTGAAATCATAATATTAACATTAAAACAGGACACTAACTTGACAATTTTGCATGGTATGCCACATTTGTAAACAGTGTTTTCAACATATTTAAAGAAATCTGGAAATTGTACCTATACATTTTAAGAATATTTTCTAACCAAACTCAATTTCTCTCCAAGTGTCATTGTTACAGGTCATGTGGGAGAGTTTTTCACATCTTATATTTGCCCAAAGAACATACTATGTATAATATTTATCCCACAGCAGTTTCAGGACATTCATGCTAATATATAAATATTGCTAATATTTGTTACTATACATACAAGTTTAAGTCAAGTTAAGGGCATAATCAGGACTTATAGGTGAGGAAATCTGAAGGTTAGTACTCAAAACAGAAAAAAATGAAGTGATACCATTACTGCACTGTTGCAAACCAAGGATGAGGATAGTTTTTTTTTTTGTTGTTTTTCTCTCTGGCCAGAAAAGAAACTTTTTGCATATACTTTTCACTTAAAGGGCCAAGAAAACCTTTCATGTTTTTATTTTATGTAGTCTGTGGCATCTGTTAGGGTAGTACAGTGACATGATGAGTGGTATAGTCAAATCAGAACTAGTCCTCTAGTCTTTTTTTGCCTGTGGCTCCATCTCTACAGAGACTGTAGGTCCTTACTTGGTTCATATGGGTTTTCTTAGGTATTATGACATGTGACAGGTGGATTGACAACTCTAAATTATCTATAGTGTATCGCGCCTGTGTAATATGGAAGGAAGGCCTGACAATCTACTGACATTTCATTTTTGACTACTGATCTTTATGAATGACTATTGCTGTTCATTGAGTTGCTGTAGGAGGGATTTATGACTCCACAAAATTGAATGTATGACTTCTGCTAATAAGACAAACACCGCATGATGATACTGATAGTCATAAACTCTGTGTCATTCTTGCCTTGGTAATTTAGCACAATACAAGACACAACCAGAGAAGGTTATATTTAACAAGCTTAGATGTATAGGTCATGAGGATCAAATATATCATTACTGAAGATGAGATATGCTGCTCCTGCTCTGAGAGACTAGGTGGAAACAGTTTCTGCAGCTGTCACAGAAAAGTGAATATTTTTATACATATATTAGCTGGACAATAATATATTCATGACAAGAAATATTAACATCCAAAAAACATATCTGAAGTTTTCTTGGCATTCAAGAATCCAGGTGTTTCTTGAAACATTCATGTGTTCCATGAAATAGCCTAACAATTTTGAATAATTGCTTGGTTTGTTTTGCCTTCAAAGAACTCAGTCTAATTGACTGAAATAAGTCTGGTAAACAATGACTGAAGTCTGGTTGAGAAAATTATAATTTAAGATTCTGTAGCCTGCAGCATGCAATTAATTATGTGAGCAATCTTCGGATAGCCCTGGGTGTTTGCTCAACTTTTGTAGGACTGCTGTATAGGATAATTTCCATGTAGAATAAATCAAACATTGGCAAGTTTTGTTTAATTTTATATTTTAGAAGAGGAAATTGTTTAATATAAGATTTTTTATAAATCATGGAGACACCCTTTTTCAGCAGCATTCTTTTCTTTGCTTTATTTATGCAGGGTTTATTTTAAAATGTTTGAACGAAATTCTGATCACAATTTCATTTGACTGGGTTAGGTAGGATCTTAGGGCAAATCTTTTAGGTTCTAATTTTTTTTTTATTTACTATGGTACCAGCAGAGTTTCTTTACACAATTAAGAAGTGATTGCAAATTATCTGATAAAGTAAGGATATTTCCTTTAAAAGGATGATTAACTTTAAAGGCTCAGTATTTAATATGACATTTTCCCAGCCAAATTGCTGACAAATGCACCATGCTTTGTAACCCATCTTCAACAACAGCATGACAGATATGCTGCAGGGTAAATTTTGGTTGTAATATTCAGATTAGATTAAATAGCAACACGTTTTCTTGATTTAAGTCAGAAATACCTTCCTCATTCTGCACTTTGTTAATAATTGCAGGAGTCAAACATGAAGGTGATTGTTTTTTTTTCTTTTTTCTGGCAACTCTAGCTAGTATGCCATACTTCGCTACAGAACTATTGTCTTGACTGAGTCTTCCAAATGTATGAGGTACACTAAAGTAAGGATTATGAACCTTCATTTTTGACAAGCGGGAAGATAACTAAATGGCTAATAATAAGAATAAGTTATGTAGATGGCATCCATGATGGAGAAGTTTGGGGACAGTGTCTTCTTATCATACTTACAAAATGCATAATCTCAAGTTCAATAATTAAGAAAAATTAAACTGAAATTTACCAAGAAATATAGCAAATCTTTGAATAGGGGGGGGGGGGGCTTTGTTCTACGCTGTTAAAGTTTGGACTACGCTCCCAAACCCCTCCTTTGGGGATACTTTGAAGTGAGATACTTTGAAGAACCCTTCACTAGATATGGTATAGTATCACTTTAAGCAGACCTTTGTCTAACTATACGACAACTGTGGTCTTCATAGTTTCCACAAGAAGCCAAAGACAGCTGTAACAGAAAAAAAAAATCCAGAGTATCAAATGGTTTAAACAATGCTCAAGCAGGTGCAGGGAGTTATGATGATCTAACAAGGTCATAAATTCAATCAGTTTGTGTGAAATAATTCTCTACTTGTAGCTCTGGAATAAATTAATGTGGTAATGCTAAGTTGACATAGCTAGTATTTGAAAAGAACAATAGTTTCATGTCATTTGCTATGAGATTCTATGCTCTGAGTTGCTAAGCTACTGATTTTCTGAATTTCCCACCTGATTTGACTAAAAACATTCTTGGGTAAGTAATTTTCTTTTCTTACAGAGTTAGGGATAACTTACCTTTAAGCCTGCTTGTCTGCAAGCTGTGCAAGGGTGGAACGGGGATCTCCTCTTCTATATTTATGTGAGCAATACTCAGAATGGGCTTATTTTCAACAACTGCTCACAGGATCCCACCCACCTTCCCTTAATTCAAGGCTTTATTGTTGTATTTCAGTAACATCTTAATTGTGGGAAATTTGATTTTAGGATTATGCCTTGGCCAAGTCAAGTTCTGTTTAGGCTGGGAGTCAAGCCCTAAGCGTCTTTAAAAGCAAGTTCAAGGCAACTTGGATTATGTACTCACACCTTAAACTTTATCTGGAATGGGCTGGCTTGGTTATGCCAACCTGCAAAATTATAAAGGTGCAGACCGTGTTGTGATGTGGTTATATAGTTATTGTGTTGCGCCATCAGTAATGTTGTTTATTTAATCAATAAATGGTTGCAACATCATATTGGTGTCTTCACTGACTCGGCTTAGAGGATAACTGTAATAGCTATGCACATTCCTTATGCTTTATTAGATCATAGGTTCATAGGTTCATAGGTAGGTACTAGGCTATCGGCCCTGGGGCCTATACAAACCCAGCCAAAAAGGTACCCTGGCTTTTGCCACCCAAGAAAATTATTTTCCTGTGCCACTGTCGAGCAGAGCTACAGAGGTGATCCTGGGGTGAATTTCCTATTTCCCATCCAATCATCAAGATTTTTCTTGAAGAGTGCTAATGAGGAGCTTTGTTTGATATAGATAGGTAGTTTATTCCAGAGTATGGGAAGTCTCTAGGACAGGAATCTATCCCTCCGGCATGTTCTGTTTATTGTGGGGACAAAGTTTAGGTCCCTAGAGCGTGTAGTTCAGAGGGATTGTGATTTTTTTTTAAGTGGAGCATATCCAACAGCTCTGGGTTTGACATAGCTTTATATGTTAGGCAGAGATTACCTCTGAGTATGCGATATGCGATGGAGTAAAGCTGGAGTTTTTTGATATGGTCTGCTTAGGACATCTGTTTTAAGCTGGTAATCCTCTTTGTGAGGTATTTCTGTGGCCTTTCCAGTTGTTGTAGATGTCTTGTGAGGTACATACCAAAAGGGGCATTGTACTCTATAATGGGTCTAATGTGTGATGAGTAGAGGGGAACAATGACCTCTTTTTTTCTGGATGAGAAACCGTTTGTGATGAGGTATGCCACGTAGAAGGATTTCCTGACTACTGTGGTGATGTGATTATCAAAGGAGAGAATACTGTCCACCTGTGTCCCAAGGTCTCTTATCACACTTTTGGTGTTAAGTATACTACTGCCTATGTTGTAGTTCATGGGTACAGAGTTTTTACCAAAGGGGATGACAATGCACTTTTTTCCATTGAACTTGAGGCCATGGCTTTGACACCAGGCATCTCTCTCAGTGAGGCCCTTTTGTAGGATGTCCACATCATTAGGAGTTTTGATTATGGCTCTTAGCTTGCAGTCATCTGTGAACTTCATTAGCCAAAGATTTTCTGTGTTAGCCTGTACTTCAGAGAAGTAGATACCAAACAGGAGAGGACCCAGGACTTAACCCTGGGGTACTCCACTTGTCACTGGTCTGAAGTCAGATTTCGAGTCTGCTACTTTCACAGTGTGGGTTCTGTCAGTGAGCCAGTTGACAACCCATCTTGTGACATAGGGATTTATACCTAGTTTAGTGAGTTTATCTATAATTCCAGAGTGGAGGATGGTGTTGAAAGCCTTGGCAAGATCTAGATAGGCTGTGTGAACCACCTTACCCTTGTCTATGGCTTTGGTGACTGTTTCAAAGAAGTCTATCAGGTTTAGGAGACATGATCTGCCTTTTACAAACCCGAACTGGGTGGGGTCCAGAGTTTGGAGATTACCAATGTCTTTGTTTATAAGCTCCATGATGATATGTTCCATGGCCTTGCAGACCAGGCTCGTCAGGCTAATGGGGAGGTAGTTCCTGGGGTCCATGGTGGCTCCCCCTTTGTGGAGTGGGATAACCGTTGATGTGCACCTTTCAGTGGGCACAAAGCCTGAGGTGAGGCTATGATTGAACATGGTACTTAGGTGGGCTGCCAGTTCATTCTGTAGTTCATGTAGAACGCAGTCTGGAATGTTGTCTGGTCCCATGGATGCTGTGTTCTTGGCTTTGGAGAGTTTGGTTCTTACTTGTGCAGCCGTGATTACAGGAACTTTGCATTTTTCCAGTATAGAGATGGGCTCTTTAGGGGGTGAGAGGGGGGTAAAGTTAGCACTGAACCTATCTGCCAGGATGTTGGCAATATCAGTTGGGTCTGTATATTTAGTGCCATTGTGCTTTAACTCAGAGCAGATCTGAGTGTTGCCATTGAGATTCTTGACATAGCTATAGAATGCTTTGTGGTTGTCTTCAGAATCAGTGGCAATTTTGTTTTTGTAACTAGCTTTGGAGGATTTTATCAGGGATCGCAGCTTCTTACTGAGGCTGACCAACAGAAGGAAGAAACTGTTGCAAAAGATAGTAAAATTCCATGAGTGGAGGCTAACAACAATGGTACTCTTCATGGTTCTACAGCAACCAGGGGCCTATAAATGGCTAGATTTCATCTACAGTCTCATTAGAGTACCAAGATTTGCTTCAGGTTTGTACTCTAATGAGACTGTAGATGAAATCTAGCCATTTATAGGCCCCTGGTTGCTGTAGAACCATGAAGAGTACCATTGTTGTTAGCCTCCACTCATGGAATTTTACTATCTTTTGCAACAGTTTCTTCCTTCTGTTGTACAGTTTGTTTATGGCAGGGGAACACCAGATTGGCTTCCTTTTTTTGGAGGATAGCATATTGGTTCTGTTTGGGATAGCACGATCCATGCACTCATGTAAGTGCTTATAAAGTGCAATTGTGTAGGATTCAGTAGTCATAACTGTACTGTCCATCTGCATGGGTCTCATGAAGTTCACCACTTCTGACTTAAGAAGCATGAAGTTGGCTTTGAAGAATTTTTTTACCATTGTTTCCTTAATGGGGGGTGGGGGCAGGATGTGGATATCTAGGGTAATTTGCTTATGGTCGGATCGGACCAATGAGGCGTTGACTTCAAGTGTGGAACACCAGTCACTCATGTTGGTAATGACTAGATCTAGGATAGTGTTGCCCCTGATGGGGGTGTGGATAAGTTGATCCAGGGCATTGGAGTTTATGAATTCAAAGGATTGAGCGAAGGAGTTGGTACATGAGTAGTTTTCCCAGTTAATGGTGGGGTAGTTGAAATCACCCATTATTAGGGTGTTTGGTTGAACCCTAATATTTTCCAGTACATCAAGAAAAGATGAGTCAGAATCCTGGGGCATGGTGGGTGATCTGCAGCAAGCTACAGTTTGGATTGCAGTTTTGCCCAGAGTTAGTTGCACTTGGATAACCTCGGCTGCATTATGCTGAGCAACTAGCCTGGAGGTGTGGATATCCTTAATGAATATGGATACACCTCCGCCTTTGTTGTTCCGGTCAAGGTTACATGGCCAAAAAATGTGGTATGAATTATAGCCTGGTAGTGCAGGGGTGCTCTCTGGAGCCTTGAACCAGGTCTCACTCACTGCACAGATATCGATGTTCTCCATTTTAAGGAGTGCCTTGAGTGAGTGCATTTTTAGATTTAGACTTCTATCATTGATTAGCATCACCCTCAGTTTTTGTTTGCCTGTTCCTGTTACGGTGGTGAATTTGTCATTTGAACCTTGCCTAAAAAAGGCACTATAGGGGCGGAAAGAACCTTAGCCAGTATCCGGAATCCCAGAGGTGACAGGTGCAGGCCATCTCTGGCAAAGCATCATGGTCTGTCAACCATGTCACCCAGGCAGACTGATACTGGATCCCTTTAGAATGGCACCAGAAACTTAGCCAATTGTTGAAGTCAATCATTTTGTCCTTGTCCTGCGGCATCATTCTGGGTTAGTAATCTAGTGATGATTGTTTTACTGGTTTAGTAATCTAGCAATGATTGTTTTACTGGTTTGTACTATAGTAAGAGTGGAGACACTCTTCCTAAGCTTCTGATTGTTACACTACCTTACAGACTGTTGTTTGCTAACACAGAACCCATATTTGCAGGGCCTAGAGCTCTTTTGCTATAAGATGCTACCCACTGTCCTGATAAGCTAGTGATTGTGACAATTTTCCAGTAGATCTGACAAAACAAAATTATTCATGCAAGGTCTGGAATAAATATCATTTAGTTCATGCTGAGTTTGCTGTAAAAGATGTGTACTTACTGATTCTTTATTAGTAATCTAGCCAAGATTTGCTTCAGGTTTGTACTCTAATGAGACTGTAGATGAAATTTAGCCATTTATAGGCCCCTGGTTGCTGTAGAACCATGAAGAGTACCATTGTTGTTAGCCAGTGTGCTCATCTGAACTTTTTTCACTTTTCATTGTTGCTATAAATAGCCCACTTTTGCTCAGCACTGTTCATAGTGCATTACAATGTGCACACTGTATAGACTTGGGCATTTTGAGTTATATCTGTCTCTAAACCATGTAGCCTCAACAGGTCCTCAGTAGTTAGTGTAACTAGGAATATCTTTAGTAGGTACAGCTGCCAGCACTTGTACAAAGAGCAGGTTCTCAGAGCAGTGTCTAGTGGCCTTTAGCTGCTTTACCTTATCCAAATTAGCCACAGTTTGCTCCAAATTCTGTTCATAGGTTCATAGGTAGGTACTAGGCTATTTGTCCTAGGGCCTCTATAAGCCTAGCCAAACAGTGCCCTGGGTTTTGCCACCCAAGACAATTATTTTCCTGTGCCCCTGTCAAGCAGAGCCACAGAAGTGATTCCCAGGGTGATTTCATATCTCCCATCCAATCATCATCTGGGTTTGACATAGCTTTGTATGATAGGCAGAGATCGCCTCTGAGTAGGCGATATGCGACAGAGTAAAGCTGGAGTTTTTTGAGACGGTCTGTGTAGGGCATCTGCAGCCGATAATCCTCTTTGTGAGGTATTTCTGTGGCCTTTCCAGTTGCTGTAGATGTCTTGTGAGGTACATACCAAAAAGGGCATTGTACTCTATAATGGGTCTAATGAGTGATGAGTGGAGGGGAACAGTGACTTATTTTTTTCTGGATGAGAAACCGTTTGTGGTGAGGTGTGCCACATAGAAGGATTTCCTGACTACTCTGGTGATGTGATTATCAAAGGAGAGACTACTGTCCACCTGTGTCCCAAGGTCTCTTATCACACTTTCGGTGTTAAGTAGACTACCACCTATGTGGTAGTTCATGGGTACAGAGCTTTTACCAAATTGGATGACAATGCACTTTTTGGCATTGAGCTTGAGGCTGTGGCTTTGACACCAGGCTTCTGTCACAGTGAGGCCCTTTTGTAGGATGCCCACATCGTTACGAGTTTTGATTACGGCTCCTAGTTTGCAGTCATCTGCAAACTTTGTTAGCCAAAGACCTTCTGTGTTAGCCTGTACTTCATAGAAGTAGATACCAAACATGAGAGGACCTACGACTGAACCCTGTTGTACTCCACTGGTCACTGGTCTGAAATTGGATTTAGAGTCTGCTACTTTCACAGTGTGGGTTCTGCCAGTGAGCCAGTTGGCATCGCATCTTGTGACATGGGGATTTATACCTAGTTTAGTGAGTTTATCTATAATTCCAGAGTGGGGGATGGTGTTGAAAGCCTTGGTGAAATGTAGACTCATCACACATGGTGTTCTTAGACAGTGCAGGAATTGCCTTTTACACACAGATAATGACCTTTTTCTTAGTGCAAGACATTCTGTTTGTGTGAGATGTAATTATTTAACTAACATGGAAGACTCAATCTCACAAAAAAAACACCAGCTATGAGAATACAAGTTTCCACAGCACTCTACAAAAATCCTCACTAAAATGTCTTAAGCTGAGGTTGTGAAAAAGTCCATAATGAAGCCTTCTAGACCCAAGTCTTAGCAAAATTTTAACACCATACCATTTTATGGCACAATTCCAACAAAAAACACAAGGATTTAAGACATTTCAAACCTAGTGCACCAAACAACTCTACAAGTAAAGAAAATATTTTAGTGACTGGTTACTCTATAGTCAGACCTACTGAATATCCTCTTGGATCTATAAATACATGGTAATGGGTGACTTGTCTCTCATGTGCCTGAAACTCTGACATCTCAAGAGTCTTTAAGGCCCTTTCACCTTCAAATATGACTGTGGCATGGTTGTGGTCTATGTGTGGATGAGTGACATGGAGCACAAAACCCTGAGAGATATGCAAGGAGATATACCAGAATTATCCAAGCATGTCACAAATGTAGAAAAGACAAGCCTTAAGTAGAATCCTTCCTTCACTGAGAAATATGCCCAGGTATAAAGAAAAGATAATTGGCTTCAACAATTGACTAAATTGTTGAGTGTCATTTTTAGGGGGGGGGGGGTCTATTACTTGCTAACATAGGAACAGATGCTTAATAATCCTACTTTCTTTGACAAAGATGGTCTGAACCTCTCATTCTAAGGCTTCCAAATACTGGCTAAAGACTTTGCTGCCCCCCACGTTTACATTTTTAGGTAAAATCCGGATGATGAAAACCCAAACACAAATAACACATTAAATGAAAAGCAGAAACACATGAAATGACTCTGCTCAATGCCAGAAATATCAATAACAAAATGCCTTGCATCAAGGCACTCCTGCATTTGGAGCACATATGTGTCTGTGTAATTACCAAAACTTGTTTTAAATGTTTATAAAACATTTCATACATGCATGGGTTTTGTGGCTACCATGTCTTCACATTATATTTCAACTGTGGTAGCATCTCCATATTTATTAGGGGCCATATCACCTCTAGACATATTCCTAGAGACCCACAGGCAGAACTCATTGACCTCTAAAATCACATAATTATGGAATATTAGCATATAGCCTGTTATAAAACACTCTCTTTGTCCCATGACAGTTATGTAAGGTTGTTCAATGTACTTGATGAATGCCATAAAAACAAAACATCCGTTATTTTAGGAGTATCTTTTTCCCTAGTTAAAAATAAACAGACTAGTAGCCTTTACCTGTAAAACCACTAAAGGTACAGATAACAAATCTTAGAAGAAGGAGGATTTCAGACAATACAAATTTCATCAAATTCTGCTACAAAGTTGCAAAATGTTATTTATACCTGCATAACCCCAGACATTGTCACAGTAGATAGCTTCACAAAGAAGTGCTATGCCCACTCGCAGAAATGTATGTGACTGGCAATGCATACCAGGTCTAAATGCAATAATAGAAAGTTAGAAAGCAGAACACCCTGGTGGCCCATCAACACAAATAAACTCTACAAGAAAAACCTCCTTTAGGTATACAGCAGGTGACACTAAAATAAAATAAAATAACACTAAAATAAAAGACAACATCAGAAAATTGATTAAAGCCATGAAAAATACATTTAGGATTACTAGGTCAATGCAAGAATTTAGGTTAACATCAGAAGCTAAGGACAACTGCAAACCCTTCTTTAGTTACATTAAGAAACTAAGAAATAACAACCAACATTGCTCTGAGTTTTTTTTCAAAATGGGATCACCTGCTCTTACCCAGTAGACATTGCCAACATACAAGCAAACAAACTTCACCCCATAGATAACTTCCCAAAGTCCACGTATCCCTGAAGCTGTCAGACCATCAGACCCACCACAATCACTAAAGATTACATTCTAAGGTGCCATCCCTGACTAGAAATATCTCCTCCATGGGACCTTGTAATATTTCTGTCTGTTTAATAAATAGCACTAAACAAGCCCTGGCAGAACCACCCCTTAAACTACTTAATCTGAGCTTAGCCACTGGTGAAGTCCTTACAAATGCCCCTGGGGATTATTGGCCTATCAATATGACAAGCCTTATTTATAAAACTGTGGAACTTAATATAACATGACCTTATAAACTATCACATTAAAAATCTGATCAGACGAGACCTGTAGCAGTTTGGCTTTGTCAAGGGCTGATCACATCTAATAAATCTGGTTAACACCTTTAAAAGAGAAACACATGCTGTTGACAGCAATCATGCTGTCCACACCACATACACTGACCTACCTTTTGCTATCATACTCCCCAAGCTGGCAAACTTAGCAAGGTAAACGCATTGCAAATAGATCACTATGTGAAAAGAAAGACATTAAATATACTTAAGGACAGAACCTACATAGTGTGGGTAGAGGATGCCTCATCAAAGAGTATGAAGTTAGCCAGCAGTATGTGCCAGGGCTCCAGGCTGGCACCCATTTAGTTTGATATTTACTTTTGTGATGAATCAAGAGCACTGACTGCCGAAGACTGTGGATAACTAAACTGGAAGTCATTGTCATGTTACTCTCATACTCACTCCCAAGCGTTGCAGTCAGAATGTACACTTGTAAAACTCACAAACATGAGCTGAGCATTGCTAATCACAAACATGGGGGAGCATTGCACCCTCCCAGTATAATGCCCTCATTGGTAAGTTCGAATAATAAATCAGTCTCCTTTGAAATAAATGTAACAGTACAACCCCCATCAAACCCTAAAACCCTAAAGAATTTTTACAAGGCAAGTTACCTTCTATTAAGTGATAGCTTAGATAATTTTAAAGTTCCTAAAACAACAGTTTGTTCATGTAGTCACCAGCAGTAGTCCTTGTCTAGCATGGCTGCAAAACTCACAAGAAAAATCCACTCCATTAAAAATAGCAACATTTATTGTAGAAATGTTAAATTCTTTCATCCCTACAACTCGGGAATTCATCAGAACATGAAAGTAATAACACAATCACTGAAGTTTAAATAATCCATCTCTGAACAGTAATAATAGTGGAAAATGAAGTTGAAACAGCATGACCAATGCAAACAATGTGTGAAACCTATACAAACTGAGACTGAAAAAAAAAAAGTCAAGTAGAAACACATGTCAAACACTGTAAAAAAACCCCTTTCAAAAATAAATAAATAAATAAATAAAATTAAACATGAAACTATTGCTTAGCTGCTTTCATTTTTAGCATGGGATAAATAGAAAAATGTTCGTTTAGCCCAGGTAATGTAGTGGTGTCTAAATGAATTGGCCACACAAGTTTTTTGTATTCTATGCAGTCCTCGCATTGACCTCCTCTAACATTATGTCCATTGATGTCTAGGATGCCAAATTCAAAACCAATGAAACCCTCAAAGGCTAGTGAGTGTTTATAAAGGGAATTATTTGTGTTTTGTTTTCTTATGCCGTATAAATGTTTTTAGATCCTTTTAGATAATTTTCTCTCAGTTTTGCCCACATAAATTGCCTTACATTGTGTGCAAAAGGCTAAGTATACTAGCTCCTGTGATTCACAATTTCCTTTAACAAAAAGCCTTTGGAGGAGCATTGATTGGTCAAAACCATACTACATTGTTTTATGATAACGGGACAATAATTGCACATTCCAGATTTGACTGTCCCCAAAAGAGAATTGGTGTTGATTCTTTCCAAAATTTTTTTAATGCTGTTATTAACCTTGTAAACAAATTGGGGTGCATGACCCCCCATGCAAAATACCTCTTCATCTACTTTTAAAATGGACCAGATCTTAATAATGTTCTTAACCAAGGAATTCGAATTATTGTACGTGAAGGCCATTGAATTATAAAAATCAGTGCTGATGTTCTTTAAACTAGTCACACCTCCAGTTGTATTGGAATTCCCTAATAGGGGGTGTGTATTTCACCTGCTTAGCTTTAACTACATCATGCACTGCAGAAATCAAATCATTTGGGTAGTCTCTGATTAGGAACGTGTACTTCATATAATCCAACTCTTGTAGAAACTTTGAATCATCAAATACCATCCTGGCTGCACAAGTAAACTGACCTTTGATCAAGTTACTTTTGCAATGCCAGAGGTAAGAGCTGTTGCAGTGTAAGTGAGAGTTGGAGAAGGTGCTTTTCCTAAAAATAGTTGAAGAGGTATTTTGCATAGTGGGTCATGCACCCCAATTTGTTTACAAGGTTAATAACAACATTAACAAATTTTGGAAAGAAACAACACCTATCATGTTTTAGGGATAGTCAAATATGGAAGGTCTAATTATTGTCCATTTATCATGAAACAAAGTAGTGTCTTTTTTTGTCAAAGGAAACTGTGAATCACATGGGCTAGTATACTTAGCCTTTTGCACATAATGTAAGGCATTTTATGTGGGCAAAACTGAGAGAAAATTATCTAAAAATCTCTCCCCTGGATTTATTATTCTTCCATGCAGATCTAGCTTAGTCCTGCATGGAAGTGACGGTTTAGTAGCAGGATGGCAACGTGCCATGCATATTAATGAAAGTGCTCTGTCTGAGCTCCTAATCTTAACACTGAGCATGGAACAGTGCAGGCGGCATGTCTGAGAGCAGAGTTCTCAGAATATACATGCCCCCACAATGAAGAATAGCAGAAAGGCCAAAGAAATGAGTGAGACCATTCAAAGGTGTCCGCATATCCTCAGCAACTTTCCTCCACGTGTACAACAGCAAGTAAATACGAATAAAATGAACAACCCCTTTTTTTTAATTAAAAATCCGATTAAAGCTAACCGTAGGTGTGCGGGTGTGCCCATCGCTTAGCTAGAATTAATGCAGCTTAAATGGCTGAAGAGGATAACAAGGAATATATATACAAATGAAACAGTATAGCAATAGTGTAGTGGGCAGAGCATTTACCTTTCCAAGCAGGCATTCTCAGTTCGAGTCCCACTGCAGCATATTACATTTTCTATGGCAAATCACGTTATGACCAATATTTTTGTTGCATAACTCACTAAATAACATATATTTGTGAACTGGAGTACTGCATTAAATGCGCATGTGAGGTGTCAATGTCATAATGTTGCAAAGTCCCCAGATAAGCACATGTGCCCCATTACGTATATGTACTCAGGAATCATGGATACAAATGGAAGGTAAAATGTGTAATGAATGACATCTCCATACAGCTTCCAAATCCCCCACCTTCCCAAGAACCATGAGATATAACTGTCCAAATCAGTGTACTTGTAAGCAGGAGTAAACACTAGTAAGCAAGTGTAAGCACCAATAAGCAGTAGTAAGCATATTTAAGCACTAGTAAGTGAGTTTAGGCCCGTTTGCGTGGGGGTAAGCAATGTGCACACAGGTTAAGCAATTTTGAAGCTAACGCTCTGTAAGCATATGTAACCAGAGGTTAGCATTGCTTACCCTTGGGCAAACCTGCTTACAACTGCTCAAAAGTGCCTTAATCACTCTGTATCCAATGGCCCTTGTTCTGCCCAGCAACGAAATAAACACTAGTGCACTGCAGCAGGGATCCTAAGGATGCTAAGAATATCAGTATCTGCACATAGTCAGGTTCAGGACCTGTGGCAGATGTAACCCTACCCCCCCCACAGCAATAGTGATGGCAGTGTGTGAACCCCAAGGGATGTGCACATGAGTAGACCTTTGCAATCGTGCAGAGTAGAGGGACATGTGTAGGGCAGGCTGAACATACAGTGACAATTGCATATGGCCAACGCTGGTATACCCCCGCCAGGAGTAGTGACTGCTGTAGTACACACAACAAGAGGTGCATCAAACTATCATAGCACATATATGCCCACACAGAGTGCATACATTGCGGTCAGCATCCACACACCTAACACATTCCATAGACACTGCATGGGAAAGTACAGGACATATGTCACATTTTGGGCACATGTACTGTTAAGATATGCAGTGATGTGGTCCCAGTGCAGATCACGGATGGGTGCATCATATGAGGAAGGGTGTGTACACCCCCCATAGCCATGATATGCTCTGATGGTTGTTAGTGTATGAGTATTGGATTGGTTATACATGGTCCGCTGATGTTGAGAGCTGTACATCAGGCATTAGGCAATCACAAATGACATCTGTCCACATATCATCCCAGGTATGTGTTGCTGGAAAACGTAGGGGCTGTGAGCATTAAAGATGATATAACCATCACAGTAGTATACAGCCAGCAATGAGCCATACAACTGTGAGGTGTGGTGCACAGTACATGGCAGGGTGCAGAACAGGTGCACAGAAATAATATGTTCATGGCTGCAGTGGTATCCAGGGGAAGGGGCTTTACCTAGTGACACAGCACATGCATCACACACATGTATACTGTTGCATTAATTGACTATAGCTGCACTGCATGCTGTTGGGTACCATATGTTATGCATGTTGACAGAGGGTTAATAGGAGGACTGTGTGTACTTTCATTGTGCAACCTCACCTGTGTGTGTGTGTGTGTGTGTGTGTGTGTGTGTGTGTGTGTGTGTGTGTGTGTGTGTGTGTGTGTGTGTGTGTGTGTGCATCCTGGTGGGTAGTCAGTTTGTCTGTAGGGTCAATATGGTGAAGTGGAGGGAGGCCGATGCATGCAGGATGTTTGTGTGCATGTGTGTGTGTTTGTGTGGCTGGCCATGTATGCACAAGTGTGATTGTGGGGTGTTAATACAGCAGTATCTCCCTCTGGGATCATGCAGTACATGCAGATGGACTCCCACATTACACACCAGGAATACTTGTCATGTGTGTAATCACAGGACAGCTGATAGCATAATATGGTCTGTAGCATGGAACAGGCATCCCCAGGGAAGGTAGACACCAGGTACACCCTTAATATCGCATTCAGCAGAGAGGTCACCTACAACCTAGGTATGCAGCACTACAGGTGCATTAGGGAAGTACTAGTCAACACAAGGGAGTGTATCCAAATACTACAGTTGTCACATGATAAGCTGAATGAGCAGCATATCTGGCATGTACTGAGCATTACATACACATGACACACCAGTGCATGTTATTATGGATAGAACATAGTAGCCCACATATGTAGGGGCCATGCTCATGATGTCCGGTCATACAGAGGGTGCATACTGAATGACAGCAGTGAGGCCATGTTAAACCACTGCACACAGGTCAGGCAGGTAAAGTAGAAACAGGTCTTGTGTTTTGACTGCTTGTGTAGGCAATTAGAGGTGTGATATGTTAATGAGTGGTATCAATGTGTGCATGTTAACAAGTCTGATGAAGGATGGGGTACCACATGGACATATACGTGAGACTGTCTGTAAAGCCATGGACAGGTAGGTATCATGGAGTTGTGTGTGTGTATGTGTGTGTGTGTGTGTGTGTGTGTGTGTGTGTGTGTGTGTGTGTGTGTGTGTGTGTGTGTGTGTGTGTGTACAGTTAGGCAATGTTGTACAAGTTTTAAAGTGCATTTATTGTTTTCCCCCCATAGGTGACAGGTGGGTCAGCGTCCCTCCTGCATGCAATCTGATGTTGGTGTCTATACAGACACCAAAGATGATGATAGTACTGTTGAGACATGGGTGGGGTTGTCAGGGGCTGACACTGCACCAACATTTGACATCCCTCTTTTAGCCACCTCAACCGCTCAAACAGTTTCAGTGCCTATACACACCCCATCACCAGTGGCCATACAGAGGGACAGCTGATGTTTGGTGGCAGTGCACAGGAAAGTGTGGTAACCATGCCTACTGTGTCCCGTCACAGCAGACATAGCTGGATGTTCAGCAGAGCACCACATAGGCAGATGTCCCAGGGTGCTCATGGTATGGCCAGTGGACATCATGCCCCTGGCAGAGGCGACATAGCTGGTACCAGCAGGTGGATGTTTAAGGCTGTCATGGTGACGTAGGCATATATAGAACATTACACCAGACAGGGCCTGAGGCTGCAGAGGACTGCTCTCACATCTGCAAATGACAACACACGTAAACTGGCTGGTGCCATCCATGGATTAACTGAGTTCATGAATATATGGTCTGGTGAGATGATGGCCCTCATTGACAGTGGTCTGTCCATGCTTGAATGTGTGGTGGGAGTGCAGCGATGGCCGCATGGATGTAGGCCAGCAATGCCAGCAGCTAGTAGTCAACGTGGACATTCTAGGACACCAAGGGGCTCCTGTAATGGCAGTACCAGCCCCAGCACTGCAGGGTGGGCGCTGTCCACACCACACCAGAGCAGGCCATGAGCACATGGTCCTGGCCAGTCCCAGGAGGGACCAGGTACCAACGGACATATGTCATCATCAGGTGAGAGTAGCACATCGAGGCCTGTACCTGGACATGCCCATGGAACCTCTGGCAGGCACAGTCCACGTGTCCATGGCCAGAGGCAGTGAACAGCACACCCCACCAGGTATGGTCTGCAGCTGTCCATAAACACCTGTGTAGGGTGGCCATATGGTAGAACTGTGTGCATGCATACCCACACACTATGCAAACACACCTAGGGCAACTCCATACCTAAACACACCCCAGCACCATGCCCAGCTCACCACAGTACACCCCTCACCCACACACAAGGTGTCAAATGTATGGCCCACCCTCAGCCTCTGGCAAACCAACATCACACCCTGAGCATATGATGATACCTGTGCCACATCCCTGTCATCCATACCATCAATGCAGAGACAGGCTAATATGGTTCTGATGCACATGGTGACTGTACAACAGTGTACCACAGTACTGCAGTGTAACTTGCTGTAGGGAGTAAAGTGTAATGCATATATGGCAGGTAGTGTAGCCATCCAGCAATGAAGCCTTATCACTGTTAGTAACACTGTTTGGTTGTGGTCTCTATAATGTTATCCATTTGTGTTGTAAGTGTACATGTGTCAGCAAAGGATGCCCTGTGCATATGATGATAGCTGTGCCACATCCCTGTCATCCATACCATCAATGCAGGGACAGGCTAATATGCTGCTAATGCACACGGTGACTGTACTTCAGTGTACCACAGTACTGCAGTGTAACATGTCGTAAGGAGTAAAGTGTAATACATATATGGCAGGTAGTGCAGCTGTCCAGCAATGATGCAGTATAGTTGTTAGTAACACTGGTTGATTGCGGTCCCTATAATGTTATCCATTTGTGTTGTAGGTGTGCATGTGTCAGCATGAGGATGGTCTGCAGTAATATTTCACAACTGGGTATGGCACTGTGGTGACATCTGGGGTACAGTTGAACACATGTCTCAGGTTATAAAACGGCTATTGCCTGTGTCACATGGACAGGTGACCCAGTGAGACATGTATACCCTGCAACCTGATGTAGACCCATCTACATACATGCACACTGTTACTTGGCAACACTTGGACTAGACCCCTACCTAGCTATCTAATGATACTGAAGTGTATGGCTTACACTGCACACAGCACACAGCATTTAGGGTGAGGTGTGTCCCAGGTCACATGTTACATGCAGGACATCCTCAGACATGTACGGTATGCTAACGAGGGATGTAATGGGTGTATATGGACAATACTTAGTGTGACATACTGTCATATACACATTAATAGGCACATAACAGCCTGACACACATCTGAGATACCAGGGCCTATTTCTGCTAACTAACTTGACCATGTGTCTAATGTGTTACAGGTAAGCTGCACACAACACATGCATAACTGGCTTGGAATGTGGTATCAGTTACCTGGATGGTTGATGGTGACAGTGGTAACCATAACGTGGTACATGGGACATATACCAGGTGTAGCTTTGTGTAATGACAGTGTACCTCTGGGATATTGTACTCTCTGAAACCCATGATGACACTCTGCCTTACTCACCATCACACATTGGCCGCAACTGCAATACAACTCATAGTATACCCCAACAGTGGTAGTACAGGGATATGCATCTAATGCACATGCCACACTCGTAGTAGGGTATTGCATTGTTATGCGTAACCTATGGGTTTTGTAATAGGAGTAGGTGGCCTCGGAATGCTGTACCCTACAGATATACGGACATACACAACTACACACACATGCCAGAACACAATGGGTATCAAATACCTATCAACCCATTTGTAAAACACTGTTGTGCTGGTACTGCAAAGCTCATGCAGCTGGTATGGGGGGGAGTTTAATAGGGTACATGTAATGTCCCATACAGCAGCAGCCACAACTGACTATGGCAATGGGTGTTGTGTTGGTTGTGAAGGCCCTCATGAAATTCCCAAGTACAGGTGTGCTAACCCACAGACACTGCTATACTCAGTCATGCACATGCACACATGTGTCAGTACAGGGGCGCATCACTGCAGGTGGTCATAGCTGTGCATCTAGATATTGTCCAAAGGGAGATGGGTTGTGTAGAGGTTGTGTATACAGTGGTACCCTGCCACCTGCCAGGTGGCAGTGGGCAATCTATTGACAGACACTACTGTGGTGACCTTCAGGGTGAGAATGACATGCATCAGCCAATCCTCCAGGTGCCCACTGCACATGGCCACTCAGGTGATCATGTTGACATGTTTGCAACATGCATTACAACACATGGTTAGTGTCTGTGATGGAGATCTGTACCCAAGCATGTTATGTTGACTATGGTAGTGTAGTGGAGGTACCCGTGGCATGTGGTGCATACAGGGTGACATCTTCTATATGTGCCAGTTCTTACACAGCTGGTCAGACATGTCAGTAAGCTTAGGTTGCCTGTACAGATCCCAGCTGGATACCTGCCATCTGCACATCAGTACAAAGACTGACAGTCATCAGATTAGCAAGTAGCTATGCAGTGGCATGAGTGTGTTGACAGATAGATGTCTGACAACAATATGTATGCCATGACTACGTCGGAAGTCATCACTAACATGTGCTGTACAAACGGTAGTCTACAGTTACATTCCACATGACAGATCTTTACCCAGTAAGGGGTATATACTGTGACACAGCTCACACACCTGGATACAACAGGGAGGCCTCAGTGTCCAGCTATGCCCGCATGTGGGCTTGTTGTCAGTACTACATTTATCACTCTGCCCTTGCCTGGGTAAGCACTGTCAACAGTAGTACTGCCATGATACACTACATGTCAGTGTGACAGCACGTACCCTGGCCTACTACACCTGTATGTAACACATTCACATGGATAACAGTGCTGTACAGGCCTCATATACATATGTGCCCCACACATGACACTCACACCTCTTGCTACTGTAATGACAACATATAGGCACATGTATTGTACATAGCATTATATACACTTATTGCAGATTATCAGACTGGGTGGTGTGACCTGGATACCAGGGCTAAGCCATGCTTAGCAAGTATTAACATTGCTGCAGTATATCAGCTGAGCTGATTTGCGCACTGGTAAGCAAAGACTACACTGTGTAAGCGCCAGTACGTTTACCCATAGCTCAGCACCGCTTAGCTTCATGCAAACCCATGCAAGCGGGCTTAAAGCTGCTCAAAACTGCCTTAATCACGCTGTATCTGACAGCCCTTGTTCTTCCCAGCAACAAAATAAACAGCCCTTGCAGATCTTGAACCCAGCACCCTATACACTAAAGTCACAACACTTAGCCACTACGCCATGATCACTGTGAAGACAGCTGTTGTTTTACCAATATAGCTGTCAATACACATATTGCGTAGTACTGAACAATTGCCTTTAGTTCCTAAATTGTGTAGTCCTTGTTATTAATATGACTGTTGCGCATCACATATGTTAT
The DNA here is from genome assembly GCF_019279795.1 of Protopterus annectens. NCBI lineage: Eukaryota > Metazoa > Chordata > Ceratodontiformes > Protopteridae > Protopterus > Protopterus annectens. The sequence goes on along the minus strand of NC_056734.1, from coordinate 24,978,274 downwards.
TTTATCATAATGTACACATAGCAGATACATACGGTGAGATACATCTGGGAGGGTATACACAACCGTGAGGTTTACACATGACAATAATATGGTTGTATACATATAATAGGTCTATATATGTCTACATGTACATGCACATGTATACTCATACATATGTCTGTATACACATCTGTGTAGTGCAACTATATATATGGCCATGTGTACATCTCTTATGTACACACACACACACACACATATATATATATATATATATATATATATATATATATATATATATATATATTACATATATGTAGATATAGATATATGTATAGATAGATATACGTATATGTATATATAGATATATGTCTATATCTATATATGTATGCACATTCTATGTGTACATATATGCCTAATTATGTTGGTATATATGCAGATATCTATAACTATATGTGCATACATATCTATTCTGATATACCTACTACTGTCAATATATATGTAGATATCCATACGTATGTGTGTATATGTATATCTATCTATATATGTGTAGAAATATATTGTTCTGTATATGTATATATCTGAGTGTTTATATGTATATCTATGTACATATACATATCCATCTACGTATGTCAATATGTAAATGTGTATATATCTATATAGATATCTGGATAATTATATATACATATTTTCCCACCATATGACTTGAACATGGAGTGGAGCCCTACCTCAGCCCCTATAGTCCAAACTTCAAAGTACAAGGGGATGTCAGGTATGTATTGCAGGTATATTTGTAGACTATTGCTAGTGTAATAGGGATTGTCTTCACAAACATGGTGTGTGTGGGAGGTCACATCTGCTATTAACATGTGCGCCATTGGCTACTGACAGACATTCTAAGGACATCATTGTACAATACCACTGCTAGCACAGTAATGCTCCTGTGGACTACAGCAGAGATATTGACCAATATATGTGGACAGTCTGGCACACTCTGGACAATCCTGAGGTATACACAGAACCCCTTAGTGCAAGACATGTGGACCAAGCCTGACAATGTGGATATTAACAGCCATGTAGATGGGTATAACATGTACCTGCTGGTATACATTTTCCCCCATAGGTTATGCATTCACACACCCCTGTCTGTCCTGACACATAATAACTGCTGATACATAGGTGCCATGGCCACATACTATCCACTTGCTAGTGACATACATCTGTACTGCATCCCACTGCTTGTCTGACATACATGAGTGTTATGGTGGCCTGGCAGCAGTACATCTGGCAAGTATCTGGACATGACATCTCACTGGGTAAGTACACTAAGCTGCTAGGCATGTAACAAAGCACTGTGCAGGCTGCAGGCATGCTGGCTGAACACTGGCCAACATTTCCTATGGGGAAATACACATGTACCTTCATATATAGCAGGTTCTACAGGCATGTCACAGCACATAGTAACAGACACCTGTGTGAAAGTGCATAAGCACAACCAATGTGAAAACAGCCAGAGCCATATATGGTAGGCTAGTGTAATATTACAGTATATGGAGAATTTCTTTATACACCATCCTCATATGTGCCACTCGCACACTAACTCTACAAATACTGGTCCACTACACAGTGTGGTCTGATGCCTTTCTGTGATATGGGACATGTGTGTGTTTGGCCCTACAAACATGTAAGCCGATAGGGTAACGCATGCAATATCAGATAGACCAGGGCCAAGAACAATGACATCTACCAAAGTCTGTACACAGGCCAAGGTACATATTAACAATACACACACTGTCGATAATCACCATAAGTGCATAGACCTCAGTACTGTACACACAACCACAGAATGTCCAGGTTATGTCATCAAATATGATGCCTACTATACATAACATGTGTAGCAGTCTGATATCTCACTGGCTTATCAGATATGATGTCACTTATTAAGGTGTACAGCACATATGCACTTCTTACTGCATGATCTATGTACAAAGGTTGACAGAGTTGTGGCTGGAGGCACATAAACAGGGCCAATATTGACATGTTGCTGTGATAATCTCACACATTTACTGTTGTAGCAGGGTTTGTTGCAACATCTGTCCTATGAGGGATATGAAGTCAGTAACTCTCACGGCTGTCACCTTCTACAGACTGCAATCCTCACACTACCTTCTGCAATTCACAGATAGGTGTTCTGTTGGTAACAAATGAAACAAAAGGCATCACACACTGCCCAGTCTGCAGATTACCCTACAGATGGGAGTTTCCTCATAAACATAGCACTGACATGGCAGGTATTAAAACATGTAGGACAGCCATATCCACACACACCCTGTTAAACCAACATTACTCCAAATGCAGTATTGTGGCACTTATAGTCTGTAGTCAGGTCAGGCACATCCCCCTTATGTGTGTTGGCCTGTTTCTACAGTGTATGTTGTTAGAGGCAACTCCCCAATCCATCTGAGATGCTGTTTGCCAAACAACTGATCGAGTTGCTCATAGTGAATGAAAAGGCCCAACACCAAAATGATTTTCCTAGATATTGGAGTATGTTTCCATGCAATTGGCTATGGGAATGTTACCATAGATGTTCCACATGCAATCAACTAGAGGAGGGCTGTGATTCGTGCAGAGGCCATCAGCTGATCATGAGCATCACTTAAAATACACATGCTGTTGCCAAAGCAAAGCCGGTGTAAGTCTCCACATCCACCAGAGAGGGAGCGAGTGAGGCACACAGAGGCAAAGAAAAGTCATGGAGGGGTGGTTGAGTAAAACTTAAGCATGTTTGTGTCACACACCTACCAGTACAGGGTATCTAACCCCTGATGACTATGTAGTGCTATCACATGTCTATGCAGTTATTGGATGCACCACATAGGGTGCATGTTGAGGAGCCCTCAAAATGTATATGTGATGGTGAGTGACATCTGCAACAAGGATATGGTAGCTATACGGTAGGTGTAGTACATGTGCCTGTCCACATGAACAGGTGTCAGCGTCAACACAGCCACACTCTCACAGGGATGCACACACATTGAAACACTGGGCAGGGCCAGGAATACAACTCATTACTAGTGAGATTGCCACAACGCAGTACTGTGCAGGTATCACATGCACCACAGGGGTCATACAGAGGTTATATGGGCAAAGGGTATGTGGCGGTGTCTGACATCGGACAGCATGCTTCAGTATGCCAGTGGGGGTTGTAGTGAGTGTGAATGTGGTCATATGCATCATACAACACACACACACACACACACACACACACACACACACACACACACACACACACACACACACACACAGGCACAAGGTGCCAGTACTGACATGCATAGGTGCATTGCTTCACAGGTGTATAGTGGTTGACTGTGCCAGATGGCTATACAGGCTAGGTGATGGGTATACCTTGGCATGAGGCCACATGAAAATGGTCTGCCTTGTGGCCCAGGGGTGTAGTTGGATTTGCCCACACAGGTGGGTATCATATTCACCATCTAGTCACCTGGGTGACTATTGCATATGGCCAATGCTGTGTATTGCTTGCCATGTATGTGTTCCTTAGACAATGACATGGACGGTGTCTGGGATGTGCACACCTCCCACATGCATATACAGTGACATGTGGAACTGTACCAGGGGTGTCTGGCCCATGTTGTGTACACAGATTGTTATCATCAGATGTGCCAGTCCTAGCCAAATGTGGCAGGAACTGTTAATGGACAGCAGGTTGACCCTGCACTTACATTGATAGCATGATACTGGTATTCCCTAGTGTCAGTGGCATCTGTCCATACAGGGCATGTTTTTCATGCATGGTATGTCCTTTGTGGGTCACATTTGATGGCACCACAGTTGTTGCAGGTGTCCAATGGGGAGCATGGGGAAGGTGCAATGTCAGAATGTACATGTCTATTGGACTGATGGACAGGGTGCCATGCCCTCTGTAGCCCACTGCAATCACACCATGCTTACTTTCAGTGGGCAATATGTAGGGTACTACCAACACAGCTGCTGTTGCCTAGGCAAGTGTGTGTGTGTGTGTGTGTGTGTGTGTGTGTGTGTGTGTGTGTGTGTGTGTGTGTGTGTGTGTGTGTGTGTGTATGAGACAAGGGTTGACAGTGTTCTCTGGATAATACAAGGGTTGCTAACATTGTTCGGCTGGCCTTGATGTCACATGTAGGGGTATGGATTTGCACCCCAGCCTCTCGGCTATTTCACATCTGTTATCCCTGTGCTTTGGAAATTGTGATATATACCAGGGTCTCCACATAAGAATTTTGCAAAACCCGTTCCACATTAAGTTGAGTTGTTACACATTCACCTCCACACAGGATACAAATGACAAACACAGACACACACACATACACACAGACCTGTCATGTCTGGGATTAGAACTCTTACCTAACTAGCATATTACACTACAGCACTATACAGTTATAAGATGCACCACAGAGGTTACTGCAGTACTCATTTCCCAAAAGTGTATTTCATAGTGAATGATAACAGCAGGATTGTCAGTTGAGCATTTGAATTGTAGTGAGTATGACTAGCCTAAAATGCATTGCTCCCAACACATACATAAAATATCCACAACTGCCATGTGTGGAAATAGAACCCCTACCAGAGTTTTATATCACACTACAGAATGAATCAGTTATAGGCTGCACCATGGGGATTACTAGAGTACTCCTTCCCAAAAGTGGATTTCACAGTGAATGACATCAGCAGGATTGTCAAAGTAGGGCATTTGAATTGTAGTGAGTGTGCTTAGCCTAATATGCATTGCTCCCTACACAGACATAGCAATACACACAAAACATCCACAACTGCATTGTGTGGGAATAGAACCCCAACCAGAGTTCCACATCACACTACAGCATGAAGCTGCTATAAGACAAACCACAGGGATTACTGGAGTACTCCATCGCCAAAGGTGTATTTCACAGTGAATGACAGCAGCCTTGCCAAAGTAAGGTATTTGAATTATAGTGAGAGTGACTAGCCTAAAAAGCATTGCACTCTACACTGAGACACACACCTGTTATGTCTGGGAGTAGAACTCCAACCTTACTAGTTTATCACACTACAGTACACAGTTACAGGACGCACCATGGAGATTACAGGGCTGCAGCTGTCCAGAAGGTGTATTTCACAGTGACTGATATCAGTAGCCTTGCCAAACTAGGGAATTTGAATTGTACTGAGTGTGACTAACCTAAAAAGCATTGTTTTCTACACACACACACACACACACACACACACACACACACACACACACACACACACACACACACACACACACACACTTGTCATGTCTGGGATTAGAACTCCTACATAACTAGTTTAATACACTACAACAGCATGCAGTTATAGGATGTGTCACGCAGATTACTGGGCTACAACTTTCCCAAAGATGTATTTCAAAGTGGATGACCTCAGCAGGCTTGTCATAGTAGGGCTATGGGGAGGGCAGTGTGTGCATGGGCCATAATCCTTTCATCTAGAGATTGACACACCACATGCAGGCACACAGGGTTATCTTCCACAGGTCCATGTATACAGCTGCTAGAAGACTACTTCCTTGTACAGTCATGTTGCACAGCTAGCACTTGCACCACATAGTCCGTAATGCTGACAGATACCGGTGGCTAATGTCTATGTGAGTGACACCTGAACTCATGTGGTTGTAGCCATTTGACTGTGTGCTGGGTGGGATATGCCTCATAATGGATGGCTCCTTGTCACAGTCACACTCTTCTACACATCTATCTACATCTACTTTTGGCTTATTATATTGTGTTATCCTTGAATATATGCCTGTATTCCTATCCAGTGTGTTTGCAAAGCATGAGTGGTGCATAGTGAGGAGTGTCTGCACTAACATCGGAAACTGCCAGATATGTCTGGTCCACTGTTGTTTGCAGACATGGGCTTCATTTGTTTAAGTGTGTGTGAGCATGCCCAGTATGACCTTTTTGTATGTTGTTTTCTGACATTGCCTTCATTTCTCTAAGTGTATGAGCATGCCCAGTATGCCCTTCTGTATTGAATGTGTGGACCAATTCCAGGTAGTTTGCACTCCAGTGCAGACCTTTGTGTTGTACACCTACTGGTTGCCAACTGTTTCTGCAGGGTATCCGTCAATAATTTGGCAATATGGGGACAAACTGTGCAGGTGATAGTGTGTACTGTAGGTGATTGTGTCTGTGCTGCTTCAGCTGCATGGTACTGCTGTTAGCAGAGATATTTAGACATGTGTACTGTTATACACAGTGATGGTTTCTGTCCTCGTGTACTGTCAGGTGGACATTCTTGCTCACAGTGATGTCTTGGGAGACAAGGGTGACTGCAGCTGTGTCCGGTATTGTGGGCAGACATCTACGTATTCATGGTAAGTTATGCTATTCTGGAGGGGGAGCTGCAGACACTTGCTGCTGGGTCTGTGTATCAGGTTTAGCACCTTGGTACAGTGCTGGCAGAGGATCCCATACTTGTACACCCATCGGCATGACAGTATGGGCTTATCTTGCTGTGGCAATGCCTCACAGCTGTACAGATTCACCAGGCTATCCAGAGGCAGAGGCCATGGGTCCAGATATTACCCCTATTGTGGTGCACGGGCAAGTGTGCAGCCACCCATTTAAGTATTTGCAGCCAGTGATAGTGTGTGCACACTGCTTGGTGTCAGACCCTGCACATTCCATGCTGCCCATGCTCCCACTCCCCCTCTGTTATTCCAACCTCTTCCATACATTATGCATACATTCTCTGATATTTTCCCTAAGGGTATCACCCCATCACAGGTGTGTGTTAGTGTTGGTCCACAGTTTATTCAGTGGGACATGGTGGACATGTTACTGTGGTTTGTCCACATGGCCTTGCATATGGCTTATGTGGAGTGTGTTATGTTGTTATTTGGGTGTCCATGACATAACATGCATTGGAAGTACGTGTGAGGCACTGGCCATTGGCAGAGGCCTGTGGGGATTTGGGTGTTGCTGGGGGCCAGATGTGGCAGGCCATTGATTTCTGTCAGTCCTACAGTCTCAGACCACCCTACAGTATATTCCCCTGGGGTGACAGGGTAGGTGTGATAGGTGTTCATGCCAATACCTTCTATCAGTCTTGATCAGTTGCTGTGGATGCTGGCAGGCTGCTACCTACAGCAAGGGACACACATGCATGGGACACATGCACTGCATGCTGCATTCTTACACTATTGCCATATACAGGTGGGGTCATACTGTACCCATTCCCCACAGCAGGTATAGGACCAAAGGGGTACCTGTGGGTAGTGTTTGTGTGAGCTGGGTGCTTGTGTGCTATGGACACTACTTGCATATGACACACAGATATGCATGGAGCATTCCAGTTATGCTGGCATGTGCATGTATATCTGCTGTTTCCCAATACATCAGTCCTACCTAATTTGTGATCTGCAAGTGTCCGGGCAGACATCACCGGTATCCCCTACTACAGCACCAGTTACTGTGATGCATAACTGTATGCACAATTTCAAGGGTGTCTCCATTTCACAGTGACACAATATATACTGTATGTGTGGGGTACTTTCCCCTGTGTACTGTTTGTATATCTAGCCCAGTCTTTCAGATGGTGACACATATTACCACCATACATTTACAATGGCTTACTGCTAGCATGTGTTATACTGGTGGGGATTGTTCTTTGGCACTGCAGTTGTGAGGGCTTGTCCCTGTCATCAGCAGAAGTGGGCAATGGCTACCAGGTCTTACCACAACACACACCATCCTAACACACACAGACCTGCATATTGTGCAAATGCTAAAACCTATCCTACTGCCTTGACCACCTCTGTGCAGCTGTGCTCCAATGGTATTATACCTACACATACATGTTACTACATTTCTACATAGGGTTGTGGGAGTCACAACTGACTGTTACAATGTGTGTACATAGGATTGGGGGGCACACTAGACCATTACAACATTGCTACATAGGTTTGGGGGTCACACCCAAATGTTACTAAATTTCTAAGTAGGGTTGGGGGCACACCTGACTGTTTCTCCATTCCTACACAGGATTGTGGGATGGGGGCACATCAGACTGTTACTACATTTCTACACTGGGTTGGGGGAAGGGGCACACCTGACTGTTCCTACATTTCTACACAGAATTGTTGGGGCACACCTGAATGTTACTACATTTCTACACAGGATGGGGGGGGGCACACCTGAGTGTTTTTACATTTCTATGTAGGACGGTGGGCACACCTGACACTTGTACACATTTGCTATGACTGTACTGGTATGTCAGGTACTCCATTTCATTCTGTATTCTAACCTATCATGCTGACTAGAGGCATATCAGTGTACTACATGTCTTAGCTTTGATTGACCTACATATTAGTTTCTGACTTCCTACCCTTCAGAACTAACATCCCACTACCTCACCTGCTGTAGTCTGTCTGTGTAGGCCTGGAGCGGAGGGCTACCCATAGGCCTCATTCTGAGGCCATAGCACAGCCTTTGTTTGTGTTTGTCTATACCTGTCCTGCTGGCTGAGACTGTTGTTGGGTATGTGGACCTCCTGACTGGCATGTGTGAGTCATATGGACAGATATATGGCCCAGCACATTTCCTGCTGTGGGTTTTGTCACCCTGTGTCATACTGGCTACTTTGGTGACACCAGTATTTGTTACAGATCTCATGGTGCCACTATAGGTGCCTACTATCTGCTGGCATACCATTCAGCCACCCAATTCCCATTGCTCCCATCCATACCATAGATACAGGTAACAACACATTCTACTCCATTCATCAATTAGTAGTTTGCATGACTTACTTTGTGGGTGTCCCAGTATTGAGGGTGGTGCTGCAGGGCTGCCTATGTCAGATGCCCATAATGCACTCCCTACACATGGTTAAGCACAGGTAGTGTCATGTTTGACATCCATTTTACTGTATGTGAGAGTCAGAGAGAGGTGTTATTCCCTGGGTCCCTCCTGTGTCAGTGTATGTGATATGTGTTGCCACTTTGCCAAGGCCAGGGTATACTGGGCATGCCTCCTTCTTCCTACTCGGGGATGCTCAGGTTGTTCCTCCTCCAAGTCACTCTGTGCCTGTGCAGGCCTTGGCAATGGTGGGGTGCTGTTTGGGCCTGCTCCATGCTGTTCCTGCTGCAGCTGTTCCCACAGGATCATATTGAGTAGCATGGCACATACGATGACAATTTGGGTACGTGTAGCTGGTGAGTACTGCAAGGCTCCACCAGATGTGTCCACCAGAACTGTGACTTGAGCATCCCAAGCATACACTATGTTATAATTCTGGTCTGTGCGTGTGCCTCATTTATGGAGTTCTTGTTTGGAAGTGTGTGCATTTATGATGGGTGTCATCAGCCATGGCTCCAGTGCATACCCAGCATTCCCCACTAGGTGACCATAAAGGATGTCCCCACTTGCAAATCTGTGGTACAGCTGCATCAGATGCCAGATGTTGGAATCGTGATAGCTTCCAGGACAGTCAGCACTCACACTCATTATTATACCCAGGGCATCACACACAACCTGGCAGTTGATGGAGGGAATGCCCTTGTGGTTGATGTAGACCCTACCCCGCTCACCGGGTGATGCTTTGATGCATATGTGCGTGCAGTCTATAGCACCCACTACTTCAGGGTATTCTGCTATTTGGTGGAACAGTTGCATATTGCTGGCCAATGCCTCACGGTTGTTAGGGAAATATACATGCTCACCAGCATGTGATGCCATGGCATCCGGGAACTGATGGAGTACTCTGGATGCTGATGCCTGTGAGATCCCCATTATATCCCTAGTTGTCCTTTGGAAGGTACGTGTAGCTTGTATTCTTAGGCCTACTCATATCTTAGTATCCACTGGGATGGGTTCCCCTCTGTTAGTTCTGTGTGTCAGGCATGGCCAGCACAGTTCAACAGTTTGCTGTAGGAGGTCCCTGTCCACCCTATAGTGCTCCATTATCTCCAGCTCATGTAGTCCCTGGTAGGCTACCCTGGGTCTGTACACTCTTCTCCATCTCCTCACTGTGGGTTGGTCAACATCATTCACAACCTCACCACCCCAGCCTCTTCCACAAGTTGTTGTATGATAGCTATTGCAGCCCCTATCATTTTGTTGTTTTGTTTGTTAAAACGCCCTTGCTTGTATACACCGGTGGTGTAGAGAATGGGAAAAACTAGAGGGGAAGGTGTTTGCATAATTTATAGTAGTATTCTGGGCTGGTCAGCTGCCTATGAAATTGGCTGATTCTGATACATTTCACCTGCCAACTATGCTAGTTCTCCTAGATTACCTTCCTACTTCTGTTTTCCCTTCCCATTGCCTTCCTGTTTAAGCCCGGGGGCGCACCACACAAACACAGTGCTCAAATCTGCTATTTCCTGGTTTACTTTTTTTTTTTTCTTTAAAACCCAGTGCGTGGCATGCACAACTATTTAGGCAATGTAAAGAGTGCTAGGCAGCCTCAGACATACCCCCTTGCCTAACTGTGCTAAGCTAGGAGCAAACCTGAGCCACAGTGTGGTCTGATGCCTGTCTGTGATATGGGACATGTGTGTGTTTTGGCCCTACAAACATGTAAGCCAATAGGGTAACATACAGTGGAGCAGCATGCAATATCAGATAGACCAGGGCCAAGAACAATGACATCTACCACAGTCTGTACACAGGCCAAGGTACATATTAACAATACACACACTGTCGATAATCACCATAAGTGCATAGACCTCAGTACTGTACACACAACCACAGAATGCCCAGGTTATGTCATCAAATATGATTCCCTACTATAAATAACATGTGTAGCAGTCTGATATCTTACTGGCTTATCAGATATGATGTGACTTATTAAGGTGTACAGCACATATGCACTTCTTACTGCATGATCTATGTACAAAGGTTGACAGAGTTGTAGCTGGAGGCACATAAACAGGGCCAATATTGACATGTTGCTGTGATAATCTCACACATTTACTGTTGTAGCAGGGTTTGTTGCAACATATGTCCTATGAGGGATATGAAGTCAGTAACTCTCACAGCTGTCACCATCTAGAGACTGCAATCCTCACACTACCTTCTGCAATTCATAGATAGGTGTTCTGTGGGTAACAAATGAAACAAAAGGCATCACACACTGCCCAGTCTGCAGATTACCCCACAGATGCGAGTTTCCTCATAAACATAGCACTGACATGGCAGGCATTAAAACATGTAGGAAAGCCATATCCACACACACCCTGTTAAACCAACATTACTCCAAATGCAGTATAGTAGCACTTACAGTCTGTAGTCAGGTCAGGCATATCCCCCTTCTGTGTGTTGGCCTGTTTCTACAGTGTATGTTGTTAGAAGCAATTCCCCAATCCATCTGAGATGCTGTTTGCCAAACAACAGATCGAGTTGCTCATAGTGAATGAAAAGGCCCAACACCAAAAGGATTTTCCTAGATATTGGAGTGTGTTTCCATGCAATTGGCTATAGGAATGTTACCATAGATGTTTCACATGCAATCAACTAGAGGAGGACTGTGATTCGTGAAGAGGCCATCAGCTGATCATGAGCATCACTTAAAATACACATGCTGTTGCCTAAGCAACGCAGGTGTAAGTCTCCACATCCACCAGAGAGGGAGTGAGTAAGGCACACAGAGGCAAAGAAAAGTCATGGAGGGGTGGTTGAGTAAAACTTAAGCATGTTTGTGTCACACACCTACCAGTACAGGATATCTAACCCCTGATGACTATGTAGTGCTATCACATGTCTATGCAGTTATTGGATGCACCACATAGGGTGCATGTTGAGGAGCCCTCAAAACGTATATGTGGTGGTGAGTGACATCTGCAACAAGGATATGGTAGCTATACAGTAGGTGTAGTACATGTGCCTGTCCACATGAACAGGTGTCAGCATCAACACAGCCACACTCTCACAGGGACGCACACACACTGAAACACTTGGCAGGCCAGGAATACAACTCATTACTAGTGAGATTGCCACAACGCAGTACTGTGCAGGTATCACATGCACCACAGGGGTCATACGGAGGTTATATAGGCAAAGGGTATGTGGCGGTGTCTGACATCGGACAGCATGCTTCAGTATGCCAGTGGGGGTTGTAGTGAGAGTGAATGTGGTCATATGCATCATACAACATACACACACACACACACACACACACACACACACACACACACACACACACACACACACAGGCACAGGGTGCCAGTACTGACATGCATAGGTGCATTGTTTCACAGGTGTATAGTGGTCGACTGTGCCAGATGGCTATACAGGCTAGGTGATGGGTATACCTTGGCATCAGGCCACATGACAATGGTCTGCCATGTGGCACAGGGGTGTAGTTGGATTTGCCCACACAGGTGGGAATCATATTCACCATCTAGTCACCTGGGTGACTATTGCTTATGGCCAATGCTGTGTATTGCTTGCCATGAATGTGTTCCTTAGTCCATGACATGGACGGCGTCTGGGATGTGCACACCTCCCACATGCATATACAGTGACATGTGGAACTGTACCAGGGGTGTCTGGCCCATATTGTGTACACAGATTGTTATCATCAGATGTGCCAGTCCTAGCCTCATGTGCCGGGAACTGTTAATGGACAGCAGGTTGACCCTGCACTTACATTGATAGCACAATACTGGTATTCCCTAGTGTCAGTGGCATCTGTCCATAAAGGGCATGTTTTTCATGCATGGTATGTCCTTTGTGGGTCACATTTGATGGCACCACAGTTGTTGCAGGTGTCCAGTGGGGAAGGTGCACTGTCAGAATGTACATGCCTATTGGACTGATGGACAGGGTGCCATGAACTCTGTAGCCCATTGCAATCACACCATGCTTAATACAGTGGGCAATATGTAGGGTACTACCAACACAGCTGCTGTTGCCTAGGCAAGTGTGTGTGCATGTGTGTGTGTGTGTGTGTGTGTGTGTGTGTGTGTGTGTGTGTGTGTGTGTGTATGAGACAAGGGTTGAGAGTGTTCTCGGGATAATACAAGGGTTGATAACATTGTTTGGATGGCCTTGATGTCACATGTAGGGTATGGATTTGCACCCCAGCCTCTCAGCTATTTCACATCTGTTATCCCTGTGCTTTGGAAATTGTGATATATACTTGGGCCACCATTTAAGAATTTTGCAAAACCCGTTCCACATTGAGTTGAGTAGTTACACACTCACCTCCACACAGAATACAAATGACAAACACAGACACACACACATACACACAGACCTGTCATGTTTGGGATTAGAACTCTTACCTAATTAGCATATTACACTACAGCACTATACAGTTATAAGATGCACCACAGAGGTTACTGCAGTACTCATTTCCCAAAAGTGTATTTCATAGTGAATGATAACAGCAGGATTGCCAAAGTTGAGCATTTGAATTGTAGTGAGTATGACTAGCCTAAAAGGCATTGCTCCCTACACAGACATAAAATATCCACAACTGCCATGTGTGGGAATAGAACCCCTACCAGAGTTTTATATCACACTACAGCATGAAGCACTTATAGGATGCACCATGGGGATTACTAGAGTACTCCTTCCCAAAAGTGGATTTCACAGTGAATGACATCAGCAGGATTGTCAAAGTAGGGCATTTGAATTGTAATGAGTGTGCTTAGCCTAATATGCATTGCTCCCTACACAGACATAGAAATACACACAAAACATCCACAACTGCCATGTGTGGGAATAGAACCCATACCAGAGTTCCACATCACACTACAGCATGAAGCTGCTATAAGACAAACCACCGGGGTAACTGGAGTACTCCATCCCCAAAGGTGTATTTCACAGTGAATGACATCAGCAGCCTTGCCAAAGTAAGGTATTTGAATTGTAGTGAGTGTGACTAACCTAAAAAGCATTGCACTCTACACTGAGACACACACTTGCTATGTCTGGGAGTAGAACTCCAACCTTACTAGTTTATCACACTACAGTACACAGTTACAGGACGCACCATGGAGATTACAGGGCTGCAGCTGTCCAAAAGGTGTATTTCACAGTGACTGACATCAGTACCCTTGCCAAACTATGGAATTTGAATTGTACTGAGTGTAACTAGCCTAAAAAGCATTGCTCTCTACACACACACACACACACACACACACACACACACACACACACACACACACACTTGTCATGTCTGGGATTAGAACTCCTACATAACTAGTTTATTACACTACAACAGCATGCAGTTATAGGATGCGTCACGCAGATTACTGTGCTACAACTTTCCCAAAGATGTATTTCAAAGTGGATGACCTCAGCAGGCTTGTCATATTAGGGCTATGGGGAGGGCAGTGTTTGTGCATGGGCCATAACCCTTTCATCTAGAGATTGACACACCACATGCGGGCACACACAGGGTTATCTTCCACAGGTCCATGTATACAGCTGCTTGGTTTATAGGTTTATAGGTTAGTACTAGGCTAACTGCCCTTGCGAGCCATTTTAAGCCTAGCCAATTATCCCTTGTGAGATTCAAACCCTGCACTTTGTGTTTGTAAGGCAAACACCTTAACCATTAGGCCACCCTCCCAACCCTTAGGCCACCCTCCCAACCCTTCCTTGTACAGTCATGTTGCACAGCTAGCACTTGTACCACATAGTCCATAATGCTGGCAGATACTGACTAATGTCTATGTGAGTGACACCTGAACCTCATGTGGTTGTAGCTGTTTGACTGTGTGCTGGGTGGGATATACGTCATAATGGATTGCCCCTTCCCACAGTCACACTCTTCTACACATCTATCTACATCTACTTTTGGCTTATTATATTGTGTTATCCTTGAATATATGCCTGTATTCCTATCCACTGTGTTTGCAAAGCATGAGTGGTGCATACTGAGGAGTGCCTGCACTAACATCGGCAACTGCCAGATATGTCTGGTCCACTGTTGTTTGCAGACATGGGCTTCATTTGTTTAAGTGTGTGTGAGCATGCCCAGTATGACCTTTCAGTATGTTGTTTTCTGACATTGCCTTCATTTCTCTAAGTGTGTGAGCATGCCCAGTATGCCCTTCTGTATTGAATGTGTGGACCAATTCCAGGTAGTTTGCACTCCAGTGCAGACCTTTGTGTTGTACACCTACTAGTTGCCAACTGTTTCTGCAGGGTATCCGTCAATCATTTGGCAATATGGGGACAAACTGTGCAGGTGATAGTGTGTACTGTAGGTGATTGTGTCTGTGCTGCTTCAGCTGCATGGTACTGCTGTTAGCAGAGATATTCAGACATGTGTACTGTTATACACAGTGATGTTTTCTGTCCTCATGTACTGTCAGGTGGACATTCTTGCTCACAGTGATGTCTTGGGAGACAAGGGTGACTGCAGCTGTGCCGGTATTGTGGGCAGACACCTACATATTCATGGTAAGTTATGCCATTCTGGAGGGGGAGCTTCATACACTTGCTGCTGGGTCTGTGTATCCGGTTCAACACCTTGGTACAGTGCTGGCAGAGGATCCCATACTTGTACACCCATCGACATGACAGTATGGGCTTATCTTGCTGTGGCAATGCCTCACAGCTGTACAGATTCACCAGGTTATCCAGAGGCAGAGGCCATGGGTCCGGAGATTACACCTATTGTGGTGTACGGGCAAGTGTGCAGCCACCCATTTAAGTGTTTGCAGCCACGGATAGTGTGTGCACAGGGCTTGTTGTCGGACCGTGCACATTCCATGTATCCCATGCCCCCACATCCCCCTCTGTTATTCTAACCTCTTTCATACATTATGCATAGTCTCTGATACTTTCCCTAAGGGTATCACCCCATCACAGGTGTGTGTTCGTGTTGGTCCACAGTTTATTCAGTGGGACATGGTGGACATGTTACTGTGGTTTGTCCACATGGCCTTGCATATGGCTTATGTGGAGTGTGTTATGTTGTTATTTGGGTGTCCATGACATAACATGCATTGGAAGTATGTGTGAGACACAGGCCATTGGCAGAGGCCTGTGGGGAATTAGGTGTTGCTGTGGACCAGATGTGGCAGGCCATTGCTTTCTGTCAGTCCTACAGTCTCAGACCACCCTACAGTATATTCCCCTGGGGTGACAGGGTAGGTGTGATAGGTGTTTATGCCAATACCTTCTATCAGTCTTGATCAGTTGCTGTGGATGCTGGCAGGCTGCTACCTATAGCAAGGGACACACATGCATGGAACACATGCACTGCATGCTGCATTCTTACACTATTGCCATATACAGGTGGGGTCATACTGTACCCATTCCCCACAGCAGGGATATGACCAGAGGGGTACCTGTGGGTGGTGTTTGTGTGAGCTGGGTGCCTGTTTGCTATGGACACTACTTGCATATGACACACAGATATGCATGGAGCATTCCAGTTATGCTGGCATGTGCATGTATATCTGCTGTTTCGCAGTACATCAGTCCTACCTCATTTGTGATCTGCAAGTGTCCGGGCAGACATCACCGGTATCACCTACTACAGCACCAGTTACTGTGATGCATACCTGTATGCACAATTCCAAGGGTGTCTCCATTTCACAGTGACACAATATATACTGTATGTATGGGGTACTTTCCCCTGTGTACTGTTTGTATATCTAGCCCAACAGCCATGCCATGTCAGTCTTTCAGATGGTGACACATATTACCACCATACATTTACAATGGCTTACTGCTAGCATGTGTTATACTGGTGGAGATTGTTCTTTGGCACTGCAGTTGTGAGGGCTAGTCCCTGTCATCAGCAGAAGTGGGCAATGGCTACCAGGTCTTACCTCAACACACACCATCCTAACACACACAGACCTGCATATTGTGAAAATGCTAAAACCTATCCTACTGCCTTGGCCACCTCTGTGCAGCTGTGCTCCACTGGTATTATACCTACACATAAATGTTACTACATTTCTACATAGGGTTGGGGGGGCACAACTGACTGTTACAATGTGTGTGCATAGGATTGGGGGGCACACTAGACCATTACAACATTGCTACATAGGTTTGGGGGTCACACCCAAATGTTACTAAATTTCTAAGTAGGGATGGGGGGCACACCTGACTGTTTCTCCATTCCTACACAGGATTGTGGGATGGGGGCACATCAGACTGTTACTACATTTCTACACTGGGTTGGGGGAAGGGGCACACCTGACTGTTCCTACATTTCTTCACAGGATTGGGGGGGGCACACCTGACTGTTACTACATTTCTACACAGGATTGGGGGGGGCACACTTGAGTGTTTTTACATTTTATGTAGGACGGTGGGCACACCTGACACTTGTACACATTTGCTATGACTGTACTGGTATGTCAGGTACTCCATTTCATTCTGTATTCTAACCTATCATGCTGACTAGAGGCATATCAGTGTACTACAAGTCTTAGCTTTGATTGACCTACATATTAGTTTCTGACTACCTACCCTTCAGAACTAACATCCCACTACCTCACCTGCTGTAGTCTGTCTGTGTAGGCCTGGAGTGGAGGGTTACCCATAGGCCTCATTCTGAGGCCATAGCACAGCATTTGTTTGTGTTTGTCTCTACCTGTCCTGCTGGCTGAGACTGTTGTTGGGTATGTGAACCTCCTGACTGGTATGTGTGAGTCATATGGACACACATGTGGCCCAGGACATTTCCTGTTGTGGGTTTTGTCGCCCTGTGTAGTACTGGCTACTATGGTGACACCAGTATTTGTTACAGATCTCATGGTGCCACTATAGGTGTCTACTATCTGCTGGCATACCATTCAGCCACCCAATTCCCATTGCTCCCATCCATACCATAGATACAGGTAACAACACATTCTACTCCATTCGGAAATTGGTAGTTTGAGTGACTTACTTTGTGGGTGTCCCAGTATTGAGGGTGGTGCTGCAGGGATGCCTATGTCAGATGCACATAGTACACTCCCTACACATGGTTAAGCACAGGTAGTGCCATGTTTGATATCCCTTTTACTGTATGTGAGAGTCAGAGAGAGGTGTTATTCCCTGAGTCCTTCCTGTGCCAGTGTATGTGGTATGCATTGCCACTTTGCCAAGGCCATGGTATACTGGGCATGCCTCCTTCTGCCTACTGGGGGAGGCTCAGGTTGTTCCTCCTCCAAGTCACTCTGTGCCTGTGCAGGCCATGGCAATGGTGGGGTGCTGTGTGGGCCTGCTCCATGCTGTTCATGCTGCAGCTGTTTCCACAGGATCATATTGAGTAGCATGGCACATACGATGATAATTTGGGTACATGTAGCTGGTGAGTACTGCAAGGCTCCTCTGGATGTGTCCACCAGAACTGTGACTTGAGCATCCCAAGCACACACTATATTATAATTCTGGTCTGTGCGTGTGCCTCATTTATGGAGTTCTTGTTTGGGTGTGTGTGCATTTCTGATGGTTGTCATCAGCCATGGCTCCAGTGCGTACCCAGCATCCCCCACTAGGTGACAGTAAAAGATGACCCCGCCGGCAAATCTGTGGTACAACTGCATCAGATGCCAGATGTTGGAATCGTGATAGCTTCCAGGACAGTCAGCACACACATTCATTATTATGCCCTGGGCATCGCACACAACCTGGCAGATGATGGAGGGAAGGCTCTTGCGGTTGATGTAGACCCTACCCCGCTCACCGGGTGATGCTTTGATGCATATGTGCATGCAGTCTATAGCAAGTCTATAGCACCCACTACATCAGGGTATTCTGCTATTTGGTGGAACAGTTAAATATTGCTGGCCAATGCCTCATGGTTGTTATGGAAATATACGTGCTCAACAGCCTGTGCTGACATGGCATCCAGGAACTGCTGGAGTACTCTGGATGCTGATGCCTGTGAGATCCCCATCATATCCCCAGTTGGCCTTTGGAAGGTACCTGTAGCTCATATTCTTAGGCCTACACATACCTTAGTATCCACAGGGATGGGTTCCCTTCTGTTAGTTCTGTGGGTCAGGCATGGCCAGCACAGCTCAACAGTTTGCTGTAGGAGGTCCCTGTCAACCCTATAGTCCTCCACTATCTCCTGCTCATGTAGTCCCTGGTAGGCTACCCTGGGTCTGTACACTCTTCTCCATCTCCTCACTGTGGGTTGGTCAACACCATTCACATCCTCACCACCCTAGCCTCTTCCACAAGTTGTTGTATGATGGCTATTGCAGCCCCTATCATTTTGTTGTTTTGTTTGTTAAAACTTCCCTGCTTGTATACACCGATGGTGTAGAGTATGGGAAAAAACAGAGGGGAAGGTGTTTGCATAATTTATAGTAGTGTTCTGGGCTGGGCTGGTCAGCTGCCGATGTAATTGGCTGATTCTGATACATTTCACCTGCCAACTATGCTAGTTCTCCTAGATTACCTTCCTACTGCTGTTTTCCCTTCCCATTGCCTTCCTGGTTAAGCCCGGGGGCACACCACTCAAACACAGTGCACAAATGTGCACAGAGCTGCTATTTCCTGGTTTTCTTTTTTTTTTTTTTCTTTAATACCCAGTGCATGGCGCGCACACCCATTTAGGCAATGTAATGAGTGCTAGGCGGCCTCAGACATACCCCCTTGCCTAACTGTGCTAAGTTAGGAGCAAACCTGAGCCACAAGGCTCTAATTCGCTTACAGTATGCCTGACACACACCCCTATGATGTCAGCTAACTCTAGGCTTTCACCAAACTATTCCTGCTCTTATACTGTTGGGAGCTGACTAGCATGCAGGGGAAATCTGGGATTCACTATCATTCCCCTCATATGCATAGGATTCCCTGCTAATGCATAGTTATATGTCTCACACTGAGCCTCCCCCCTTAGCAACCACTATTCACTGGCCATGTTGTCTTCTGCCTGCCATTGACTATAACGGCAGAAAAGTGGTTTTAGTTAGAATGCTTATTTTAGGTTTATTTTCTTATTTTCCCCCCGATCCCGTTTGCATGCTGCTGCCCTACTCTTAAACAGCCGAGATTGGCTATAAAGTTGTTTTTTTTTTTAACTGTTTTCCAAGTCAATGGCCTTATACTTGGCCATTGGCATGCTTTCTAAATGATATGCACCCTTTATTTGGAGCTATCATGGCTCCATTTTGGAATTTGCAGAAATGTACTCCGTTACTGGCGGAGTACATTTCTGCAGATTACACTAGTACTGCATGGCCGGTTTCCAGCTTCCTGGATCTAAATTCACCTCTTTTGCATGGATTTCTCCTGCAAATGGGGTAATTTGCATACAGGGGCTGAGTCTGTGCAGGGCTAGTGCAGGAGCGCTCGTGCACACCCCTACAGGTTATTCCTGGATCGCACGGCAGACATATTGCCTGCTGGCACTCCTGCACTAATTCTGCATACCGTGCAAGGCTTGAAGAATCCGGGGTCTATGAACATTTATACAACCTAAGAAAAAAACACAGATAATGCCCTTTATAAACATTTTCTAGCCTTTGAGGGTTTTACTGGTTTTAAACTTGGCATCCTACAAATCAATGGACATAATGTTAGAGGAGGTCAATGAGAGAACTGCACAGAATACAAAGAACTTGTGTGGCAGATCTATTTAGATGCTGCTACATTACCTGGTCTAAACAAACATATTTCTATTTAATCCATGCTGAAAATGAGAGCAGTCAAGCTATAGTTTCATGTTTATTTTTATTTTTTTTTGAAAGGGATGTTTTTTTACAGTTTTCTATGCATGTGTTTCTACTTGTGTTTTTTAGCCTCAGTTTGTATAGCTTTCACACATTGATTTTGTTGGTCATAGTATTGCAATTTAATTTTCCTCTATTATTAATGGTATATTATGGATGTTTATTGGTCTGTTGTTCTGTAGCTTGTAGAGTTAATTAATGATTTAATTGTCTGACCCACTGAGATCCATTATTGTTTAGAGGCAGACTATTTAAACTACAATAATTGTATATTATTTTCATGTTCTGATTTCTACAATAAGCATTGCTATTATTTATAGAGTGGACTGTTTGTGTGTTTCACAGTCACACTAGACATGGATTACTGTTGCTGACTGCGTGAACCCACTGTTGTTTCATTACTGTTTTTCTACCCAGGTTGCATGGTTGCACACTCACTGCTTGGTTCTTAACTTTAAAGTTCCTCCTAATCCCAAAAATATGAAGGCCTATACGCAGGTCTAGCCAGAAAACACGTCACCCTGATCGATCCCGGGCATAAGTGGACTGTACAACAGAAGGAAGAAATTCCTGTGTAAAAGTAAGTGTGGGGGTGCACAACAGAGAAAAAAAATCCCTTATTAATCTCAACAGACAAATCAGGGAATTTATCAAGTCTTCATAACCAAATACAAGAGTAAAATATCCTCCCAAGCAAAGGATAACCACTAAGCATTTTTTAGTGATGTCTGAAATCATAAAGGAAATACTCAACAATGTGCTGAGTTGGCTGTAGACAGTACTACCTATACTTAGAAGAAATTACAAACCTGCTTGTCAGTAAATTCTGCTAAAATTTCACCCACTCATCACCTCCGATCTCTCCCATAAAATACCCCCTACCATTCATTTTCCTATTATTACTAACAAACAGGTTGTCACTACATTCTTAAAGCAAGAAAACAGCATCAATGGGTCCTGATGGAATACCAGGGTGCCAGTTAAATAGCTTGAAACATGACCTAACAGATGAACTCAGATCTTCAACCACAGTGTCCAGACATGCTTCTTCTCAACAGAGCAGAGGACAGCAACAGTCATCCCTCTGTACAATTAGGGGGCATCATCTGACCCAGGAAACTACCAACCCATAAGTCTGACTGGCATCATATGCAAGGTTGTGGAAAGGATAATAAAGAACCTGATTAACAATGTCATAGGAAATCTTCAAACATTAGAACCAACCCAGGTTGGCTTTGTAAAAGGCAGGTCCTGCCTGCTCAGTCTGGTGAACGTCTTTGAGAAAGTCAACAAGGCCATGGAGGATAACACAGTGCATACCACCGACCTTGACCTGGCCAAGGCATGTGACATAACACCCCACTTGGGCATTATAGATAAACCTCAAAAAGTTGGACATAAACTACTATGTCACTAGATGGAAAGCCAAATGGCTCATGGATAGGACATGTTGTTAGAGTGGGGGAACCCACATCCAGCAAGAATCTAGTCACCAGTGGTGTACCACAGAGTTCAGTGTTGGACCGCCTCCTGCTTGTGATACTTCTCAGATGTCAAAGCAAATGCAGATGGCCTTTGGCTGAGCAGGTTTGCTGGTGACTGCTAGTTGGAGGCAATCATTGACTCCACAAATGATGCTTATACCCTACAGAAAGGTCTGATGCAGACTGATGATTTGTTATGGTCCCAAACCTAACTCAAAGAAGTGCATAATAATTCTCTTTGAGAAATCAAATATCCCAGAAAATTACAACATTGACAGCACTCACCTAAGAGTGGACCCAGTGATGAGAGGTCTGGGTACTCAGATAGATAGTAATCTGAATTTTGACCACAATAGATCCATGGTGGTGAGGTAATCCTTATATGCAGCTTAGTTTATAAGTAATGGCATGATATTCAGAGCTAAGGATGTTATAGTATCTGTACTCAGCTCTCATATGACAAATAATTTAGTACAATGCACCCTTTAGCATGTACCTGTCCAGGCACCTACAACAGTTGCAGCATCCTCAGGGGTTTCTCATCAGAAAAATACAGGGTATAACCAACACATCATATGTGGACCAATTAAAAGCCCTATCACTGTATTTAGTTTCCTACTGATTACTGACGTGTGGTCGGTGCCTGACCTACAAGGCAGTCTCTGACACAGCCATGATGGAAATGCTGCATATTTTTAAAACTATCTGCAAGAAGGTAACCCATTCCAAAAATCTAAACCTGATCTCTGACAGGAAAAGATCATACTGGAGAAACAGATATGTCACCCAAAGAGTGCTCCTCATCTGGAATAAGTTTCCTATTCACACAAAGGAAATCCCTTCCCTGACCATCTTCAAGCACAATCTGGAACAATGGATGGGAAATTGCAAATTCACTCCTGTGCTGGCACCCATGTCCCTTAGGACAGAGACAGTGTGTAAAAATAGCCAACCATCCAATTGCTGACCCTGTTATCTTTCTGCTAGGAATAGAAAATTAGATAAAATCTGGGAAAAAGTGGCTAGGCTTGTAAGCGCTCTTGAGCCATTAGCCTAGTAATCTCCTGTAAACCTATGAAATTATAAATACATGGTATACTAAACAATCGGCACAATTAAATGCTAAGAAGTACAATATTGACACATTTTATAAACAACCCCTCGGTTAGAATACAAGATAAACAACACACCACTCCAAAATGAAAATGTTGTTAGAGACCCAGAAATGTGGATTGATAATTCCCATTCCTATTATCATAATGTAAAGAAAGCCATCAGGAAGTCCTTCATCATAGTGCTGCTGATTGTAGGGAGATTATCATCCATATCCAAAGCCATCATCCTATTATATTCAGTATTGATTAGGCTAATTGTTAAATGCAATGGCCCTTTCAGATGTACTTCACTAGACATATCAAACAACTAAAAATACACTTGAGGCTGCTATGAGGATTACTGGCTTAAAAACCCTAAGCTAACTGAAAAGACTGGAAGCCCTGTCCCTGCATTCTGTATTTATAGCCTTCTGAAGGGAGATCTATGCCTTGCTGTTTGAGCCTTTATGAACCCAATTGTCTTGGATCTTTTGTATCTCCACTAATTGAATAGTCCCACAAATACCAGAACAGCAGAAATAAATAGTCACTAATGGCTAAATAAAACAACATGCTTTCCATTTCCTATGATCCTATCCAACGATAATATATGATGCAAAACTATTTAATGATTTGTTCCGCTTTAAATATAAAGGTAAATATACTCAAATCTGTCTCAAAAGAAACAGATCACCAATGCAAGCATATCACTCAGTATATAGTATGTGGCAGCTGACCAATAAAAGGTAGAAGGGATGAAGGCAGAGCACATAACCCACAATTCCATATTCTATCATTTTTTTTCACTGTCACACAGCCTTCATCATATGATTGCCTTTCTAAGTGTATTTTGATGTTAAGAGTTAAGGGCAATAGGAAATATCCAGAAGCAGTAAAGAATAAATATACTTAACTGGAGTCATCAAACATCTGTTTAAATATTGTGATACCTGATGTCTTTTTTGTGAGAGGATAATGCAATCACTGCAGTTTACTGAAGACATGCACGAATCCTTGGTACTCTTGTGTTGATCTCATTTATCATTTTCACCTTGGTCAGACTGATCCTTCTTTAATATCAGCAGGCCGACATTTAATGTTGACAATAGCCACAAATGCCTGTTTGGATTATGTATATTGCTGATTTAAATTAGATAATTTTACAAGTCATATTTTAATGCTCCATGAATACCAAATGAACACTCTTCTGAATTTATGAGCAGGCAGTAAAACATGATGTCAGTAATGAAACTGCATGTTGAGAACTTCAACTAAAGGAGAAGCAGATTTCAAGGATAAAGCAATAAGAATGCTCTACTGTTATTACTGCTACAACTCAAAAGTTATCAAAACTGTCATATAAATGTTTTAGCCTGGAAAAATGCTTAAAAATGCAAGTTAACTAAATGCTGTGAAAAACTAGGCTGTGCAAAACTGGAACAGTAAACCTAATATATTATGCTACATTAAATTTAATTACCTTTGGCAAACCAGTAAATCTCTCTCTCTCACTCTCTCTCTCTCTCTCTATATATATATATACACACACACACACATATATATATATATATATATATGTATAGATATATAGATATTTGCCCTGCATATTTATTTATTGCATTTTATTATTTATTTTACATTTGTTTACTGGGAAAGTCTGACTGGACAACTTGTCCATTTTCAGAGATGGCCTGGGGAGAAAAGCTCCACATAATACAAAACAGATACATATAACAAAGTTACATATCTAAATACAAAAAGAGAAATAGTACAAAATATCTGCATAATACAAAACAGAATAAAAGTAAATATATAACAGTTACTTGTCTTAATATGAAAAGAAAATAGTACATATATTACAGAATTAAATGGCCTGGTATACACAAAAGATGCGTAGGCACCAAAGAGTAAAGCATATACCTTGTAGCTTTACAAAAGGTTCTGTACTAGCCTCTTATGAAGGAAAAAAAAAAGTATGCTTATTTCATCCTGGATCACAATCACTTGAATTAGGTGTAAGATGAGTAAAAAAGGTATGGCTAATAAGTATGAAAGTGCTACCTAAAAATTGGACTTTCATGCGATTTTATTACTAAAAATATACTAGCTTATATTTTTTCATGTGGCCAGCACATAAATAAAGGTATAGTTAACAGAGGATGTGTACAAGGGCAAAACATTGTGCACATTGACGGGAAGACAACTAATGTATAGATGATTGTAAGTAATAATAAAAAAAAACAAATGTGCTAAATAGTCTGATATATAGGACAGGGTTAATAAAAAAAAGAGGATGTGACATAACTGTATGTGTATGTTTTTTTAATAGGCTACATGTTAAATTGGAGACAGTGGAGCTGGAAACAAGGACTAAGCTGATGTTTTTCAAAAACACAGCTTTTAGTGAGTCACAGAAAGTTGGTTATTAAAGTCAGACTCTGATTCACATAAAAATGTGTGAAAGTAAAACTCATAAGATGGATAAAAGCATGAGGAATAGTAAAGTTAACAATTCTAAACCAATCACTTAGTAGAGACTTTGTTTTCTTATGTCAACAAAGCTTACACTTAGTACCATGTTAGACTTCAAGCACAGTGACTAAATGGTACAACACAAATAAAGGAATACTCTTACTTAAGATATAAACATCAGAGATTATGATTTTAAAACCATCCTTAAAACCATGGTCAGAACAAGGAAACAAATGGGTAATGTTTTCAACAGCATTATATGGTCATATACGAGTGAATCTTGAACAGTATGATGAAGACTAGCCAAAGAATAACATTGTCTAGTCACACACCTAAGTGTGTAGAATGTACCAGTTCCTAGGTTATTGCAAACTAAAGCAGTAAACACTATGCTGCATATCACAGTGCTGTCCATAATGGGTCTGTGCATGACAGGAATTTCTTATGTGCATTATCAGTAGTCGAGCTAGTACAGCTCTTATAAAGAGCAACACATTTTTCTCACCTATTTATAAACTAGTTCCATACTTAGACAAACAGTGATTATAGGTCACACAATTTCATGACAGTATAATGTTTTGTGGCTGTTGATACATATAACACCCAAACCCCTTCTCATTAAATTATATCTGGAAGGTGAGAGGAGAGTCCTAATATCTATATCTCCACACAGAGAGGTAATCTTATTCTCAGAGTTTTGTTAACCCTAATTCTTAATATCTCCCAAATATTACAGACATGTCTACAATCTCAAAATGTATGTCAGTTGTCTGCTTTACAGAATTACATCCATAATCCTCTAGTTGTTAAACCATGCAAAGCGCTTATATACAGGGACAAATGGCACTCCTTAACCAGCTTAGTTTGCAGGTTAGAAAGCCTGGAAATGAGCTTAGGCTTTTCAAAAGGTTTATTTATTTGCCCACATCATCCTGATTACCCTCTCTTCTGTAAGTACCAAAAAAGGAATGAACACTCTGATGTGTGCAGAATGTATATTTGTGTATTATATCAGTGTATCAATACCACTTCAAAGCACTGATGTGTAGTGGTAAATAATGCACTTACATCAAAAAAGAGAACCCAGAGCTTTAAGAGTGAGAGATATTATCCCAAGGAGTTTGGACAAGGTGATAACACAACCAAGTTTAAAATATTTGGCTATCTCAAATTTGAGGAGGAAGAACTTGCTCATTATGTGATGATACAAGGCAACTGAGGTATAGCCCTTCTCCAATGTAAGAGTTAACTGGGATAAATGTAGGATATCTTTTTCTACCCAGATTTCCAACATAATGGTGATTTGTCTACTTTCATTTCTGGATGACCTTTGAGTGGAATAGTCAACCTAAGTATTTGCTAGGTACTTGTGAGTTTAATGCAATTACAAAGAGATGAATGTGCACATATCAGGTTGTGCCATAACTGGAGGGGTGATAGAAGAGGCTTTGTATATGAAAATGTGTCTAGTTAGGTTGTAGTTCCAGCAACCCTGACTTTAGTTTTGTCCCAATAGATGGAGCTTTGTGTGTTGTTGTAATCAGCTTGAGTAGTCTTAAATTTCTCACTTATTTCTTGAAATTAGTCTTAGGCCTCAATATTTCTATTGAGCATCAATTATGGATGTGGAGAGAATTTTTCTCTGCACTTGCCACACAAAATATAAAAACAAGTTTTCATATCAGTCACAGTAAGATGTAATTGTGTGCTGTTGATATACTATACCGAATGTACAAAGCATTTAGATTAATAATTATGTTGATTACACTGGCTTGACCTAAAACTGAAAAGATAAAGTTTTTTTTTTTTTTTCAGATGTGGAGCTTTATACAGATTTCCTGCCATAGATATCTAAATTTAAGCTCCAGCATTTCAGCAACGTTTAGGTACAGGATTATGACTATATCCAAACATTTGCCATAAGAAGAGCTAATACTGAAGAATAAGAAGAAATGGCCTTGCAATGAGCCATGTATTTACTGGAATTACTTTTTGTTTCTGATTATTAGTTTTAAAGTCAGGCAAATTAATAGAAGGTATCCAATAATGTCTTCATTAATGGAAGCTCATGTATAGGATAATCTGTTTGGTGAAAACATCATCTGAAAACAGAATACTCTTGTTTCAATCTCTGCAGAGTCTCAGGTATTGAATGAGTTCTAAAGGTTTATGCACTGTGCAAGTAACTCAGTTACAGGTAGAAATTAATTTGTTGAGAGGAGACAGCCCTGGCATGTACCTATAGATAGTAACAACTGTTGGAATGTTTGGGGCTTATAGGAGACTCACATATATTGAACTGAATAAAGATTTTACCTAAGGGAATCAGAGGTGCTCTAACACTTACCACATATGATGGCAGCTTTTTCCGAGTTAACCATTACTGCAACTGATGTCTGTCTCTTCTTAATCTGAGCCTGAAAGTATGCTGTTAGTGTTCCAACACGATGTAATATGTAATGACCCTTAAAAAATTTCTAGGGATTGGTGGGTTAGAGTGTGAAGCAACTACTGAGAATACAGACTCTAAATTTTTGCATAAATTTTACCATCTATATTTATTAAGGATATGCATGTTTAGATTCTTATTTTTTTTCTCATGATGTAAGGAGAGAGTTAAGAAAGAAGAGTTTAGCGATGCCTGTGATGAACCCTATTGCACAGATCTTTTCAAAAATTTGTGTAGAGGAATTTTACAAACAATTTACCATGGGCAGTAAGAGAGTTTGAAACTACAGTTTGAAAAAGGATGAACATCAGTTACTGCAGGAATTAAAAAAGAACCCCTCAATTAAAATTATGAAGCCTGAAAAAGGAGGTGGAGTTGTCCTTTTCGATAATCTTAATTATATTGGTGAAATGTTAAAAATACTTTATGATAGTGGCTCTTACACCATAGCTTCTATAAATGAGGTCCATGGATCATACAATAAAATAGATCAATATCTAGAATATGGGTTGTTTCAACACAATTTGGACATCGACATTTGTAATTTTTTTGAAAAATCCAAACAACTCTTTATCAACTATCTTTGGAATACCAAAGATACACAAAGATTTTGCTAAGCACCACTTCAGACCAATAGTCTCAGCTACAGGATCAAAAGCATACCCATATGCTGAAATGATTGATAAGATGGTAAAACCTATCCAGGAATCATAAACACATGTGATCAAAGATCCCTGCACTTTTTAGATAGACTTGAACCTGACTTATGGGAGAAGGGAGTTCATTTTGTAACCATAGATGTGATTGACCTATTCTCCTGTATCCCTCAGGATATTGGTTTACAACTATTCCATGAGACCCTAATGAACTTTGAATGTTTATCTTCTATAGATATTCAATTGTTAATGGAGCTCATGGAGATATTATTAGGAAATAATTATATTTGGTATGAAGGGGAGATCTTTAAGCAAAGTAAGAGTGTAGCAATGGGGGCTGCTTGCACCCCCGTGTTTGCCAGTCTGTTTTTTCTATCATGGGAAACCAAATTCATATTCACATCCTTATTTTTCCAACACATAAAACTCTACCTAAGATTTTTGGGTGACATTTTTATCCTATAAGCAGGTTAATGTACTTTTATTCCCTGATTTTATTACATTTATCAACCAGACTACACCTTTTTGAAATTCACATACCAAGTTGTCCACACACAGATTAATTATGTTGACACTACCAACACTAAGTGTTCAAATGGTTTTTCTTTCAACATATTTAGAAAACACAATTTTCCAAATAATTACCTGCACTTTGAGAGATTTCATCCATTTTCCCAAAAGAAAAGCCTTGTTAACGGAGAATTTATAAGATTAGTCCATATGATATCTGACAGGGAATTATTTCATATTGAAAGGGTCAAGCTTGCAAATATGTTTTTGGAAAAGTAATAAACCCTTAAGTTGGTACGAGTGATAAGTGATGAGCTTTCAGAAGAATGGAGTGAGAAATATATATCTGTCCTTGGTGTGGGTCTAAATGAACCCAAGCAAGACCAGATAAGTACCTCAGACATACTGAAAGGGTGGAAGTCCTTGAAAAAAATAACTGAACAGCACCCTTATACCTGTAATAAACAGAGGGGTAATTTGAGTAAATGCTCATATAAAAGGGCTTTCAACGTATAGTACAATGGATGGTTGAGTGTCATCAAGAATATACTGAATAAACATTGGTGCATTCTAACTAGTGGTAATAGATTAAAATATTGTGGGATGTAAACCAACTTTCATTTACAATTGAGCCAATAATATTAAGACCATAGTAAAGATTAGTCAAGACACTATTATAGGTGATACACCACAAAAAGTATCAAAATGTTTGGTACCTGTAGCCAATGCAAGCACATTTTAAAAATGATCCTATTATGTTAAATAACAGCTTAAAATCAGTTGTTTACTCACAAGGAAGAAATTGTTTAAGTCAGGGATTAGTCTACCAAGCATTGTGTTTCACATGTCCAGCATTTCATGTAGGAAAAACGGAAAGGCAATTAAAAAAAATGCATCTACAAACATTATTATGATATTTCTAGGTGCAATGTAAACAATGCCTTGTATAGGCATTCTATTGAATGTTCTGATTTCAAAAATGTTTCTTTTATTATTTTAGAAAACATCCCTTGTAACCCTACAGGAGGGACATTGAAAGAAAAAAAAATGAATTAAGAGAATTATTTTGGCAGTTGAAGCTTGATGCTAACCACTTTAAGGGTACACATGATCCTATTTCCTTAACCCCTTTGTTAAAACAAAAAAGTGCAGAAGATGTAATAAGTGTTGTACCTCCCACATTTAAAAAAAGTGGCATAAATTAATTTTCATATATATATATATATATATATATATATATATATATATATATATATATATATATAAATACACATACATATATATAAAGATAGAAAGTATGAGACATTTTATTGCCATGTCATTTAATTATTTAATTTTCATTGCTTTTCAGTTTTAATTGCTGTTCAACTTCAACTATTATTCAAATTATAAATATCAACATCTTTTCACAAATGCATTGATTTTAATGTTTTTATTTAAAGGTTTATATTATAGCACATATGGAAGATTTGCAGAGAGGTTTTAATCAGATTTTTTTAAAACAATTATCTCAGTTTCAATTGGTTCAAATATTTTTTAACTTTCAACTTGGATTCATTATTGGTCAATTATTTCTGTTTAGCCATGGGTTTTCTGTGTATAAATCCAAGTACTTTGTGTTACCAGTTATTCTGATGAAGTCCTGCTTTTTTATTGATGGACAGAAAGCTGCTTCTGAATTTCTGAAGCTTTAATAAAGTTCTTACATTTACTACTTTGAGTGGTAACTGGTCTTCCTTTCTGGACTTGACAGCCCATTTTCTTTTGGTGTATTACTTTTGGTCTACTAGTTTTTGTACTGTGGTTTAGTTATTCCACCTTTGGCACTGTTATTGAGTTGATGTGATGGAATTTTTGGGGTTTTAAACCTTGCTTGTAGGACCATTGCCATAGCTGGGACCTTTCTGTAGACTGCTTGCCAACGTATTATGATGTGTAAGCATCATTGGATGAGAGTTACAAAGTTGATTAAAGAAGATTTGAGTTTGTGGGCAATTTTTCTGTATGGCTTCAATGGAGTGTCATTTTGGCAGAAGTAGTGAATGTTGCACAATGTTTTAAGTTTGTTTATGGATGCTGCAGGAGTTCATGATATGGGAGCCTATTATGATTGCTAGTAGTTTAATAGTGGCCCCATGAATGGAGGATGAATGTTGCATTTTTGGAAGTTATGCCTATTTGGGTTGCAGCAGCAGTTTGGAAGGCAAAGCTGAGAAAGAGAAAAGTTATGTTTTTCCCAGATAACAAAGTAGTGGTCCATGTTTTGGATAAGAAGGCTGCTAAGTCAGTTTTAGTATTGCTGGCTTTATGGAAACCTGTGTTTCAGAGTTTATTAACTAATTTTACTTTTTCAGCAAGGCATGTATAGGTTTTGGTCAAAGGCATAGCTGGCAGCCTTTCTTTGTTTCAGTTTTCCAGGTTTTGTTTGTTAGCATGGGAGGCTAGAGAGAAACCAGTAGTGCTTCCAGATAAGGTGTGTAACACTGGAAAGCCATAGCTGGATGGTTAATTCAACAGTTTTGGGCCGGGTCCACTTAGAAGGCACATACCTCTGCTTTAGCCTCATTTTCACCATGTGTTTGTCAGTTGTCAATAGAGGATAGGAGGAAGAGATTAGCTTTAGTGTGAAATGTATAATGCATAGGTGGTGTTTGGGTGAGGCAGTCAGAACAATCAAGGCTCATTTTGCAGCTATTAGTACTTTTGCATGGTTGTTTGGTTTGCAGGATCTGACCAAATCATGGATAGTACTGAAAATGTTGAAAGAAATGGGAATGGATGAGAGGAATGAAGGAAGATGGACGTTTTGCTATGACCAAGCATGCTTTTAGAGTGTTATCGAATGGCTTATGCTCAGTGTCAAAAAGTTGGTCAGAATGCACAAATTGGGCAGCTTTGGTGGTAATTATGTATGTTGAGGCTTCCAGAATAGGGACATGGATGGGTCGGCTGTTGTGGAAAGTTGTGTGTGTTATAGATTCTGTGCTGATAATCTGGCTTTGCTGACTGTGTTAGGAAAAGGTCATCAGGTTGTGTTGCCAAGGGCTACAGAGAGATTGTTGTGCCTAGTAGCCTGGACTAGGCAGCTAAGGAGAGTTTTCTGGTGATCAAATTGATGATGGTTTTTATACAAGTCATGGCAGTATTATGACAGCTCCAAATTTTGTTAAAATGGTAGGACAGGCTTTGGTGAGTCAGGGTGTTGAGGGAAGTAAATTTTCCACCCATCCATAACAGATCGGGAGGGTCTCTGATTTAGCAGAGGGAAAAGAAATCAATATACTTTATTAAAAGGGTAGTTCATTGGACTTCTAGAGCTTATTTAGATTACATATGATTAGGATGTTGTAGTTGATTAATTTTATTTCTATTTGAGGTGAATATGTTGTTATTTTTCTTTATTCATTTTTATTTTGAGCTGACAGGAGCTCAGTCATAAGGCCTGGAGGAAGCATGTTGGTTTTTCAAGGAGCAGGTGGAATATGGCATGGCATGGATTTACAGGTTTACATTGGTGATAGCTGTTAGATAAGTTTGAAATGATACAAACAACATCAGGGGCTCCAAGGATTTTGTTTATTCATCTAGTGGGAAATTACACTGGCTGGACCTCCAAAAGGAAGTTGTTGGCATGGCTTGTTTGTTATTTAGTTAGCCAAAAAGCACTGCAGAGGAACCAGGCTTGACTCCTGACAATCCAAATTAAACTTCATTTTAAAGACATAAACATTTAGCTAATTCACCGCATTTTTGTTTTGCAAACTTCATCAGATGTAACACACTAAACAACTCTGGCATTTATATTTATTTTATTTTACATTTGGTGACCGGGCTAGTCTAACCGGATACATGTCCATTTTCAGTAGAGGCTCGGGGAGATCAGCTCCATGAAAAAAAAAACAAATAAAAACATTTATGTTTACAATGAGCATTACAGGTTAACACAGAATTATCAAAGTGGTCAGAATACCTCACAGTGCAAAATGCAGGTACAATACAAAATGCAGGTAGAATACATACTATAACCCGGGGAGATAAGCTCCGAGGATAAAAGAAAAAGAAATAAAAACATTTATATTTACAATGAACATTAAAGGTTAACACAGAAATTATCAAAGAGGGCAGAATACTTCACAGTGCCAAATGAAGGTACAATGCAAATTACAGGAAGAATACAGAATCTAACAAAAAAGACAGCTTATTGTATAATTATATTAATAAAGATACTACATCTCACATAACCCATCATGTTAACTGACAATTAAAAACAATTGAACTTCAATAAATAACCATAGCAACACAGAATAAGTGAATAATAATAGCAAAATAGAAAACTAAAGGGAATAAAGCCATATATTAAATAATAAACTATTACCATATCTGTTATTAGTAACAACCTATATAAATATATTTGATAAATATTTAAACATAAAACAATCATTACAAACGTGTCTAAAAACACTTCTAAGAACAAAATACATTACACTATCCTGAAGCACTGTCCTAAAGCAAGTGTCCTAAAAGCCACATTACATCTAACTCTCTCAGATACAGAAAGGGCACAGAGAGATCCAAACCTAAAATGCATCAAAAATAAATATATGCCAAATGTTAAAAAAAATATAACACTATGCATATATAAGATGATACGAAAAGGGGTGAAAAAGGAGTAAAAACACACTTCAGATACATTTTATATATATATATATATATATATATATATATATATATATATATATATATATATATATATATATATATATGGGTCTATATCAGAGCATTGAAAGTTCATACTTTCGAATGTTCTTACATCGACCAATATTCAGCAAACACTGAAAATAGTGAAATGACAGATAACCAAATTTTTTCCTAGGGAAAGAATTTGTTTATCCGTTTCTGTCATTTCGCTACTTTCAGTGCTGTGGTGGAAAGTTACTGGTCGGATTCAGGTAAGTGTGCGATTGGGTGTGGGTTAGGTGAGTTAGGGTTAGGGCACGAGGAAGGTATGTGTGTGACTGTGTGGATGTGAGGGTTAGGGCGGGTTAGGTGATTTAGAGTTAGGGCGCGGGTGAGGTGAGTGTATGATAGTGATGGACCTTAGGGTTAGGGTTTGGGTTAAGGTAAGTGGATTGTTAGTGGTGTTTGTACAGTTTATTGTAGGGTTAGCTGTAAGATTTAGGGTGTATGTGTGTGGATTGCTGTTTCTTTGGTGTGCTTGTGTTGTGTGCATGTGTTTTGGAACAGCAAATTTTTTCCCTAGAAAAAAATTTGCTGTTCTGAATGTTCGATGTTGTCAGCGTTCGCTGATTAAGGGTTTTTGTAAGAACATTCGAAAATGTGAACTTTCGGTGTTCTGATATAGACCCATATATATATATATATATATATATATATATATATATATATATATATATATTTCGCCGACCCGCAGAAGACCAAGACCGACCGATTGAAACCGAAGGTGATCGATAAGGTGAAATCCCGACAGCCGAAAAACCGACATGGGGAATGTGTGAGTGTGACTCGGTAAGTGTGCGATAGTGAGGGATTTAGGGTTAGGGAGCGGACAGGCAAGTGTGCGATAGTGAGGGATTTAGGGTTAGGGTGCGGGAAAGGTGAGTGTGTGGTAGTGTCGGACTTAGGGTTCGGGTAAGGTAAATGTGTGATAGTGACGGAGTGTAGTTTAGGGGTAGGTTAAGTGAATTAGGGTTAGGGTGCGGGTAGGGTGAGTGTGCGATAGTGACGGGCTTTATGTTTTAGGGTGGGTTAAGTGAGTTAGGGTTAGGGTGCAGGTAGGGTAAGTGTGCGATAGTGTCAGTCCTTAGGGTTAGGGTTTGGGTTAAGGTTAGTGGTTATGTAATTGTGTGTAATGTGTAGTTTACGTTTTGTGTGTCGGTGTAATGGTGTTCGGTTTTGTGAGTTGTCGGTATTGTGTGTTTTCGGTTGTTTGGTCTCGGTGTTTTGCATGCCGGCGAAGTGGCGTTTCGGTCAACTAAAGTAGACCCATATATATATATATATATATATATGTATATATATATATATATATATATATATATATATATATATATGTATGTATGTATGTATAAAGATAAATAAATAATCATAGCTTAGCTGCTCTTAGTTTTAAAATAAGGCTAAAGACACATTTTCATTAACCCCTGGTGTTCTGTTGGCTTCCACTGTAAGCTGCCAATAGACCTCTCTATATTCTATTTTAGTCTCCCAGGGCCACCCCTAACATCAATTCAACGTTGCCCAATACAAAAAAAAAATTTAGCTTGATTACAAACCAAGGTGTATTTATATAATGCATTTTTCTCATTCTTAGATTTCACTTCATAAAGATGCTCATAAAGTCTCCTTTTAAGCTTATGCTCAGTCTTTCCTATATAAAAAGCATCACAGTTCTCACACTGAGTAATATAAATCACCCCAACACTGTTACAGTTGGCATATGTTCTACCTTTAATATGTATGGCACGACCCTTAATATACACTGGCTCACTGTTTAACATATAAGGGCATTGAGAACAAGTGCCACATTTAATAGTTCCCATTTTCTTGTTACTTAGCTTATTCCTTTTATTTTTATTCCAATACAATAAATTCTTGATACTCAACCTCTTCCTAAAAATACATTTAAAGAGCCTCTTAGAAAAAGTATCCAAATCTGAAAAAATAATAAACCTATTCCATTCTGTAGAAATAATATTTGTAATACTATTAGTATTACCATTAAAATCTGTTATAAAATCCCTCATATACAACCTACTCATCCTTCTTAAGATTATAAAAACACATTAATCTTATCGATTTTGTGTCCAGGTATACTGCTGGGTTTTTTTTCCTAAAAAGGGAGAAAATCTATCATTCCTACCTGCCTTGACTTCTTCGATAACTTTTTTTTTTAATTCCGGGGATAGTTTTAGATGTTTTTAGACATGTTTGTAATGACTGTTTTATGTTTAAATATTTATCAGATATATTTATAGGTTGCTATTAAAAACAGATGCAGTAATAGTTTATTATTTAATATATGATTTTATTCCTTTTAGTTTTCTATTTTGCTGATATGGTTATTTACTTATTCTGTGTTGCTATGACGATTTATTGAAGTTCAATTGTTTTTAATTGTCAATTAACATGATGGGTTATGGGAAATAGAGTATATAAACCACAGAGTTGTTTAGTGTGTTACATCTTATGAAGTCTGTGAAACAAAAATGTGGTGATTTAGTTAAATGTTTATGATTTTATAATAAAGTTTATTTGTATTATCAGGAGTCGAGCCTGGTGCTTTTTTGGTTGGTTATTGGTTGCTGTAATTGTTTGGCTTATGCACTGTTTTCCTGCTTAGTTCATTGTTATGTAGTTAAGACAATTATACCCCAGGAAGGTAATATTGTGGTCAGACTCTCTACCTAGTGTGGTTTGGAAACAGGCCATCAATCCTGTAGGACTGTAGAGGGTTAGGCATTTTCTTAATCAACAAAGTGTCTAGGGCTTTAGCTGAGGTGGATTTTTTTTGTAGTTAGCCACTGAAATTTGATGATAAGGATCCAGCTTAGTATATCAAAGATGGGGTACATCTCAGTGATGTAGGTTTCGACTTGTTTACTGGTCAGTTGGTGTTAACTTTACAAGATCTGCTTAAATGGTTATGAGAAGGTGAATAGGGAAACAGCCTGTGTGCAAGCTGGTGGGTGGAGTAAAAGGGGTTCAGTCTGAAGCTCTCTTCTGTCCCCCCTTAGTTTTGTGAGGTGAGCCAAGGTACACTGTCTCACTAGCTTGGTGTGTTTAAATTAAGTGGAAGGTGTAACACTGCTTGTGTTCAATTAAGGGTGAGCGGTCAGTGTTGCCTGCAGTGTTATAATGTTTAATGTGAAATTCTCATCAGTGTAGTGTATGGTTCAATACATACTCTTTTGTTATCTATGTGTGTGTGTGTGTGTGTGTGTGTGTGTGTGTGTGTGTGTGTGTGTGTGTGTGTAACGTAGTCAATAAACTGGTCGCAATGACAGAATTTGATGTGGTTCTTGTCTCAAGGTAGGATCGCATAGAGGCTCTTCATTTTATAGAGGAAATTCAGCAGCTGAAAGCACCAGGTCTTACACTTTTTTCTAAGGATAAACCATATATTTTTCACTACATAGTCAGGTACGTAAATAATCAGTGAATATATATTCCCTTATAATAAGAATTATTTTAAGTTAGATTTCAAGTAGTGTTACTATGTGTACACTTTGTTTAACTTTTCTGAATTTAAGAGCAGCATTACCACAGTGCTTTTGCTGTCTCTTCACTCAGAAAGGTTATTGTAGTGCAACTAATTACTAAATTAATACATACATTATATGAAATAATGTGGCAATGCAAATGCATTCTTTTCTGTTTAGATTTAAGTATATACTATATATCTGTATCTTTTTCAATCTCATATGTATGTGTGTATATGTATATATATATATATATATATATATATATATATATATATATATATATATATATATATGTGTGTGTGTGTGTGTGTGTGTGTGTGTGTATATATATATATATATATATATATATATATATATGTATGTATGTATGTGTATGTATATATATATATATATATATATATATATATATATATATATATAGATTGATTGATTGATAGATAGATAAAAGCTCAAAAAAGAAAGTACCAAACTCACCACGGCACTAAGCATAAACAAAAAACTTTAATAAAATAATACAATACAAAAACATGAGATAAGTTCTTTTAGGTAAAACTTCTTCAGAGCTAACAATTCCAAAATCTTAAATTATTTAAAAAACTGTCTTACAGCCAATCACATTAAAGATGTAAATAAGTCACAACATTCAAGAAAAACAGTATTGCTCAGGTTAAGAGAATCCATAACCAATTAAAACTGCTTCCTGGTAATATATAATTCCACCCATATTGGTCAAATAAAGCATGCAATAACCAAGAAGTGGTATGCTGAGACTCAAAAAACATTGGTGTTTCACAAAGGCATAAGCCAATCAAAAGTTAAGACATGCTGCATGTTCATTTGACATAGATTACATTTATTTACCAGGAAAGTCCAACTTGGAACAAAGACAATTTTCACCAGAGACCCAGGGAGAAATGCTCCAGATGCATATCTTTGTAATGTGGGAAGAAACCGGAGCACTTGGGGGAAACTCATACAGATGTAGGTAGGACATGCAGACTCCACAAAAAAGGCACCCCAGCCGACAATCAAACCAGAGAAACTCTTGCTGTGGTGAGGCAACAAAGCAACTGTTGCACCACTACACCATCTGTTACATATTCATTAAATATAACAACTAATCAAAACTAGCATCGCTGTTGACCAAGACGTGTTCTACTAGGCAAAGTGAAGCACAATATATATCCCGACACTTTTCATATATGTTCCACTACCAGTCTTTAGTGGCAGGGATCTTTGTTTTGTGTATATATATATATATATATATATATATATATATATATATATATATATATATATATATATATATATATATATATATATATATATATATACATACATACATACACACTCCACACACACACACACACACACACACACACACACAGACACACACACACGCACACACATGCATACATGGAAAATATATGTATACTTTTGCAGATTTATATTTTTATATATGTCTGTAAAATTCTTGATTTATACATATATATTTGTATTTATACACAAAAGCACATTAGCACATAAAAATATCATATTTGTATAATGACACATTTCTTTTTGGTGATATTTATGCCTACTCATACCTTTTGATTATATATGGATGCATAGTACCACTTACACATGCATTTCTTCTTGCATTTACTTGCATTTATACAATATTTATGTAGTTTATTTGTTAAACTTAATTTTGATAAGACTCAAAAAAATGTTTAAATACTTACTAGAGAAATCTGGCCTTCTCACCATCACCTGGTCTACCCACTCAGCCATCTGGTCAGATCTGAACCACTGTAGTTCACTGTACCTGTGGTGGAAATGAGGGCCAGGCTAGTTGCTCATTGCCACCAATGACAGGTGCTCACCTAGCTCTTGTGAAATATCAGTTTTTTCCCACTCTGTGACATGTACTGATAACTCAAAATGTTCCTGGTGTAAATCCATTAAGAGTAAGGTGCTGACTTTGGTTTCATTGGCAAACCAACTTGGATCTCGGCTTCATGCCTTCGTTGGTACGGACATCTTTTAAAGTTCCAGTAATTGAATGAAAAGTTTAATTGCACAGCTGAGGTTCACAGGTTTGTTACCACACCCTCTCAGCTGTGTCATTACTGCAACCAAACATAGTGATGAAGTTGGGGCATTAGACACGGAACTGATATTACTAGTAAGTTTGATGTTACCAAACTGCTTTTTCACATGTTTTTTTTTTTAAGTATTACTTTCCCATTTTCTTGCCGTGGTAAACTTCTGTTATGAAAGTATTAGTTTTTTAAGTGTTTATATGTGTTTCTGGTTTGCTGGCAAATGGTTTTGGAAACTGTGAACTTTATCAGGTATCTAACCAATAGCAGTAATTTATAAATTATTGGCAAGCAGCTCCTATTGATGTTACAGAACAATGATTAGGTGGAAAATTGTGTATTAGTTGATCTAATGTTAATACTGATGCCACAAGTATCATTGATAAATGGGAATTCAAGACAGCAGCACTGGAAATGTATGAGGAAATAAAGTAAAAGATATGACTGAATGAAATATTTTTTTTATATTTATTGATTATGCTGCATAAGATATGTGTACATAATCTGAAGTGATTGAAATCTGTGTTCTGCATTTCCACCAACGTATTGTGCATTATATTGTGTTGTCAAGATATATAATGCTTTAAGGTGGGATTTCTTACTGTCACTCATGAATGAATAATGGTAGTATAAATACAGTTAAGTGGCAGAGGTAGGATGCAACTCTCCTAGCAATGACACTACATGGCAGTGTCACAATAAGTGCTAGTAATGCCTTTATGCATTTGTTGATGATGCTGTACAGCGTAATACAACACAGTTGTAATTATCCAAATTTGTACTTGCAGAATGTGTATATGGATATGAGTGTCATGTCACCATAAATGTTTCTGTACTCATATCCTTGCTTTATTGGTGATGCAAACAGGCATGCTTTCACTGTTGTGTTATTTGGGTGAGGAGTGGATCAAGCTTCGGTATATTACTGTTCCATGTTTTCTTAGGTAAATGATTCATGCATGAGCAAGAATTCCAACAGGGAAGGCACAATATCAACCATGACAAGATCTGATCTTCATGGCTGACCTTAGGACATATGCCAAGTACCTTTTTGGAAAAGGTGGGCTCAAGCAAGAAGGCAAAGGTCTGGAACATAGTTGTTATGCATATAAATGCTGTTGGCAGAAAAAAACTAATATTAACACAGTGCAAGAACAAGATAAATTATATGGTAGGATGTGACAAAGAAAAAGTAAAGAAGTATGTAATTGGTCATTGCACTGTGGGGGGGGGGGGTTCAAACACTTATTCCTTTAATATTTGATGAAGAATACCGCCTATCTGTTCAGCAGCATGACTATGAAACAGATGTGGATGGCACTGGCATAATCAGAGGAGGTGTTGACATTATTACCAACACTGCAGTACTGCAGACATCTGCTTAGGATCCTTGGTTTGACGATCATAGCATATTTACATAGAAAAAATAATGAAGAAGAGGAATGGTTGCATGTAACACATGACAATTTCTGTTAAAAGTTGAACCCTCCCCTTCTGCACTTAATGATGTTGAACAGAATGTACATGGTAAGATTGCTCCACATCTACTTACACATCATACAGTAGTATATGCCAGTATTTGAGTACTAATATATTCATTTACATCTTTACTGGGTCAGCAGCAGAAACAAGCATTCCACTGTATTGTAAGTTTAAAGGATATCTGTAGCAGAATGACTGATGATGATAATGATAACTAAGTGGAACTTAGTCACCAAGTTTATTAGCAGGATCTCACATCCCACAGCAAGTACTAAGCTTGTGGCACTGAATCACAAAGTCAAGTATATAGTGACATTACAGTAGAGATTGTAGAGAGAGAGAGAGAAAGTCCCTGCACCTCAACACCAGTACCTACAGACCCATACAAATACCTTATGGATGACGGCAGAAATCCAGTGGTAACAGTGTCCATGGTGACACATTTACAAAGGGTTGCAAGTAACAGGAATAGGTAGTAAACACATAAAGCATTAGCTACCCAGCAACAAATGAACACTGACATTGTTAAGGCTCAATACACTTCCGCAGAGAAATAGGTGGAAATTATCAGAGTCCTCTGAGGTGCATGCAAGGATTTCCAGTACTACATGGAAATGGAAGAGACTAGGGATAA
The DNA here is from genome assembly GCF_019279795.1 of Protopterus annectens. Classification (NCBI taxonomy): domain Eukaryota; kingdom Metazoa; phylum Chordata; order Ceratodontiformes; family Protopteridae; genus Protopterus; species Protopterus annectens. The sequence continues at coordinate 24,936,546 of NC_056734.1, read as the reverse complement.
TATCATGGCTACACTAATGTTTAGTATGGTAACACACCAAGTAACTATATCTGTCTCCATTCTAACAATAGCGAGGATGTGTCACACACAAGTATGAGTCAGTGTTGGCATGGAAAGAGGATAGGGTGCTACCCACACATGTGGAGACGTATCACATTGCACTATAAGCACTTCTCAAGAAGGTAGTGAAAATAGTAGAGCAGTATGACAAAAACAACAGATTTCATGCAGGAAACATGAGTGCTTGTCTAGGTAGCAGATCCTCAGCAGTGCAAACAAAAAAATGATTGACTTCAACAATTGGCTAAGTTTCTGGTGTCATTCTAAGGGGATCCAGTATCTGTCTGCTTGGGATGACATGATTGACAGACCTCGATACTTTGCCAGAGATGGCCTGCATCTGTCATGCCTGGGTTTCTGTGTACTGGGTAAGGCTTTTACCACCCCTGTACTGTCTTTTTTAGGTGGTGTTCCAAAGACCAAATTACCACCATATGAGCTATAAATAAATTCAATGTGAGGGTCATGCTGCTCAATGCTAGAAATCTAAATATCAAGATGCACTCACTTGAAGCACTCCTCAAAATAAAGAACATTAACATTTGTGCTTTAACAGAGACCTGGTTTAAAGTGGCAGCAAGCACTGGTGCGCTACCAGGCTATAACTCATCCCACACCTTTCAGCCCCAAAACATGGACCAAAGCTCCAAATGCAGATGTGTCCCCATATTCATAAAGGATATGCACACCTCCAGACTAATAGCCAAGCATAATGCATCTGAGATATGTCAGGTACAACTATCATTAGGTAAGACGGCGATCCAGGTCATAGCCTGCTATAGGTCCCCAATAATATCCCTAGACTCTCACTCCATGTTCCTAAGCACCCTGGAATCTATCAAGGTCCAACCCAACACTTTCTTACTAGGAGACTTTAACTACCCCTCCATCATCTTGGAAAACTACTCAAGCACCAATACACTGGCCCAACACTTCATGGACTTCATCAATTCCAATGTCGTGGACCAGCTCATTCTGACCACCACTGGAGGAAGCAGCATCCTTAACCTGTTTATTACTAACATAGGTGACTGCTGCTCTACAACAAAAGTCAGTCCCTCCCTGATCAGATCCAACCATAAACTAATGACCATAGAAATCCACATCTCACCCACACCCCTCACAAAGATAACCACCTTGGAGAACTTCCCCAAAGATGACTTTGGACTTCTAATATCAGAGGTGGCTAACTTCCCAGCACCCATGCCAATGGAAAATAGCTGCATGACTGCCAAATCATACACCAATGCACTGTATGAACATGCACATAAATGCATGGGACTAGCCATACCCAAGAGAACCAAGACGCTCTTCTCCAAAAAAAAGGAAGCCAATCTGGTGGTACCCTGCCATTAATAAACTCTACAACAGAAGGAAGAAACTGTTGCAGAAAAAGGTGAAGTCCCAAGACTGGAAAAACTCCCTTATTAACCTCAACAAAAAGTTGAGATCCCTCATAAAATCCTCTATAGCCAGCTATGACGGCAAAATTGCGGCAGACACTAAAAATAATCACAAAGCCTTCTGTAGCTATATCAATAACCTCCACAGCAATACCCAGATTTGCTCTGAGTTACTGCACAATGCACCTCATATACTGATCCAACAGATATTGCCAACATACTGGCTGACAGATTCAGTGCCAACTTTACCCTTCTTTTTCCCATAAAGGACCAATCACAAAACCAGAAGAATGCCAGGCATCCAGCATTACTGCAGCACAGGTTAAAGCTGCATTGTCCAAGGCCAAAAATACAGCTTCCATGGGATCCGATAATATCCTTGGCTGTGTTCTACATAAACTACGAAGTGAACTGGAACCACTTTTGTGTGCCCTGTTCAGTTATGGCCTCACCTCAGGCTTTGTCCCTACCGAATGGCACACTTTTACAGTATTCCCTCTCCATAAAGGGGGAGTGACTACAGACCCTGGGAATTATTGCCCCATTAGCCTGATGAGTCTGATATGTAAAGCTATGGAGCTCATCATCATGGACCTGATTATCAGATATATAGGAAATCTCCAAACTCTAGTCCCTATGCAATTTGACTTTGTGAAAGGGAGATCATGCCTGCTCAACCTGGTTGACTTCTTTGAGTCAGTCTCTGGGGAAGTTGATGAAGGTAAGGCAATGCATACAGCCTACCTCAATCTGGCCAAGACCTTTGATACCATAACTCATTCAGGAATTATTGATAAAATCACCAAACTAGGCATAAACCCCCTATATCACTAGGTGGGTTGCAAATTGGCTCACTGATAGAACACACAGTGTGAAATTAGTGGACTCCAAGTCAGACTGCCGGCCAGTCATGAGTGGAGTTCCACAGGGATCGGTCCTGGGCCCTCTTCTGTTCAGCATTTACTTCTCAGAAGTCCAGGCCAACACAAAAGGACTGTGGCTGATCAAGTTCACAGATGACTGCATGCTGGGAGCCATTATTAACTCCCCAAGTGATGCAGACATCCTACAGAAAAGCCTCACTGAGACCAATGACTGGTGTCAAAACCATGACCTTAAGCTTAATGCCAAAAAATACATCTTCATCCCCTGTGACACCTGTACACTGGCCCAGCAATCAAGAAGCTTCAATCCTCACCACTAATACCAGTGAGGGGCATCCATATAGGGAAAGGAGAACAAATACACACACAGTAAAGTACAATTAAGAACACACAGAAATCACAGTCAGTCTGGGCCTGGTTTCTCCCTTTCTCTCCAGGTCCCCAATAGGACTCCCCACTGGCACTGCTATAGGGTCCAGATCTCAGCCTAGTGGGCAAGCTAAAACCTCCAGCACCCTCTCTGTCCATCCAGTGCTTTATTTCCCTGTTCAAGTAGCTGACACACACACACACACACACACTTTGAGATAAGAGTTTATACAACCACACAGACACTCCAGGGGGAGGCTGGCACAGGTTCTCCAGCTGTGCCCCTTTTACCCAGACTATATGGTAGAAATGACTGCCACCACCACCTAATATTTATCAGCTACTCAAAGGCCCTTAAAAGGGTGTCCAATTATTACTGTGCAATATTATTATCCAAATGGTAAGTGCAACCAGTCAAGACTTATTTGGTGTGACTTGGTACAGTATCACTATATACATGCTATGTACCCTTAGAGCTTAAATTATCTCTACACAAAACAGCCACAGTTGAAAGGTTTAAAAATATTTAATAATAAATAATAAAAATCCAAGACAATACTTCTCACTACTCAGTGCCAGTCAAGATTTCAGAGATCACAGAGAAATGCTTAAAATATTCTAGTAGAAAAGTTCTGACATCACAGGAAAACACTTAGTCTAATCTTCCTAACTCCTAGCTATTTCTAAGAGAAAACACTAAAAGTCTAAGATCCTACTTACATATAGAAACAGGTAGTGCTGGTGATGGATGTTCTCAAGACAAATGCTCTCATGCTCTGATTCTTTCTGTCCTTAAATTGATAACACAGTGTCACTGATTCATTTCAGATTACATCATTTCTTTCTGGTTCCCAGGCTAACAGAGCTCAGAGGTTAATGGATCCTTTGATCTTGCAGCTGGTCAGGAACCAGAGCAATAAAAGAAATTATACATGCAAGTTCTAGCCATTAACTCTGGACTCAGAACAATAGGCAGAATTCCTTCATCCAGACATATCGGCTCCGAATTTTGACATCAAAGACAGTCATAAAATGCTTGACTTAGCTTTCTTACAACAGAACATGATCATTTTAGGGCAAAATAGTTTTTTAGTTTTTTAGGTTTTGCTTTTTAATATTTACTTATGATTGTATTTTTATTTTTTCTTTTTCGTTGATGCTATTAGAGTGAGATTTCTTTGTTGAAAGTATCAGTATTTTAGTATTATGTTGATATTATAGATTTGATCTTTAAGCTAGTCGACTGGGATTTGACACGCTGATACAACTGAAGCATGATTTGTTTGTTGTAAGTTGCAGGTTTCAATATTTATTACTGAGTCTGTACTACATGAATAGTTTTATCATGCATAAAGCCGGTTCACTTGGTTTTGAGAAGAACACATCTACGTTATTTGTTTTTTATTAAGATTTAATTTGTT